>NW_028320006.1:0-115000 GCF_062004578.1 Staurois parvus | reverse complement strand
TTGGTCTTTGCCATGGTGGAGAGTTTGGAATCTGATGGTTTGATGGCTCCTGTGGACAGGTGTCTTTTATACAGGTAACACAATGAGATTAGCAGCACTCCCTTTAAGAGACTGCTTCTAATCTCAGCTTGTTACCTGTATGAAAGACAACTGGGAGCCAGAAATCCTGCTGAATGATAGGGGATCAAATCCTTCTTTCCCTCATGAACATGCAGATCCGTCATCATTTGTTAGACGCATTTCTGCTGAATTTGTTGTTGCATTCTGTCTCTCAGTGTTACAGCGAACATTCCATTGTTAGACCGATCATTTCTGTGTGAGGGGCGAACATTCCATTGTTAGACCGATCATTTCTGTGTGAGGGGCGAACATTCAACATCAGCCGGGGAGCAAATACGCATTTCCTTCACTGTATATGTATATACAGTCAGGTCCATAAATATTGGGACATGGACACAATTCTAACATTTTTGGCTCTATACACCACAATGGATTTGAAATGAAACGAACAAGATGTGCTTTAACTGCAGACTGTCAGCTTTAATTTGAGGGTATTTACATTCAAATCAGGTGAACGGTGTAGGAATTACAACAGTTTGCATATGTGCCTCCCACTTGTGAAGGGACCAAAAGTAATGGGACAGAATAATAATCATAAATCAAACTTTCACTTTTTAATACTTGGTTGAAAATCCTTTGCAGTCAATTACAGCCTGAAGTGTGGAACGCATAGACATCCCCAGATGCTGGGTGTCATCCCTGGTGATGCTCTGCCAGGCCTCTACTGCAACTGTCTTCAGTTCCTGCTTGTTCTTGGGGCATTTTCCCTTCAGTTTTGTCTTCAGCAAGTGAAATGCTCAATCGGATTCAGGTCAGGTGATTGGCCATTGCAGAACATTCCACTTCTTTGGTGGCTTTTGCAGTCTGCTTTGGGTCATCATTGTCCATCTGCACTGTGAAGCGTCCAATGAGTTGTGAAGCATTTGGCTGAATATGAGCCGATAATATTCCCGAAACACTTCACAATTCATCCGGCTGCTTCTGTCAGCAGTCACATCATCAATAAATACAAGAGAAGCAGTTCCATTGGCAGCCATACATGCCCACGCCATGACACTACCACCACCATGATCACTGATGAGGTGGTATGCTGAGGACCATGAGCAGTTCCTTCTCCATACTCTTCTCTTCCCATCACTCTGGTACAAGTTGATGTCGGTCTCATCTCTCCATAGGATGTTGTTCCAGAACTGTGAAGGCTTTTTTAGATGTCGTTTGGCAAACTCTAATCTGGCCTTCCTGTGTTTGAGGCTCACCAATGGTTTCCATCTTGTGGTGAACCCTCTGTAGTCACTCTGGTGAAGTCTTCTCCTGATTGGTGACTTTGACACACATACACCTACCTCCTGGAGAGTGTTCTTGATCTGGCCAACTGTTGTGAAGGGTGTTTTCTTCACCAGGGAAAGAATTCTTCGCTCATCCACCACAGTTGTTTTCCGTGGTCTTCCGGGTCTTTTGGTGTTGCTGAGCTCACCGGTGCGTTCCTTCTTTTTAAGAATGTTCCAAACAGTTGTTTTGGCCACGCCTAATGTTTTTGCTATCTCTCTGATGGGTTTGTTTTGTTTTTTCAGCCTAATGATGGCTTCACTGATAGTGACAGCTCTTTGGATCTCATCTTGAGAGTTGACAGCAACAGATTCCAAATGCAAATAGCACACTTGAAATGAACTCTGGACCTTTTATCTGCTCATTGTAATTGGGATAATGAGGGAATAACACACACCTGGCCATGGAACAGCTGAGAAGCCAATTGTCCCATTACTTTTGTTCCCTTAAGAAGTGGGAGGCACACATGCAAACTGTTGTAATTCCTACACCGTTCACCTGATTTGGATGTAAATACCCTCAAATTAAAGCTGACAGTCTGCAGTTAAAGCACATCTTGTTCGTTTCATTTCAAATCCATTGTGGTGTATAGAGCCAAAAATGTTAGAATTGTGTCCATGTCCCAATATTTATGGACCTGACTGTATATATATATATATATATTCAAATCTATTTTTCTTCCATGTGGGTGAACCGGCCACATCCGTCCCAGAGAAGCCTGCAGCCTCACATGCTCATCTTGCTGCAGTTTTATTATATATCATATATATATTTGTTTGTTTTTTTATAGAAATAAATTTTGAAATATATTGAATGCGGCCAAAATTGTAGTATTTCAAATATATGGCTATATGTTTGGGAAGAATATTTTTAATATATTTTTCTTCCATATGGGCGGTATTCCCTACAAAACACTGTGGATTGGGTCACCCCAAGTAAATCTAATGCTCGGTGAAGTCTGCTAATCACGGTAAAAGCTGCTTCCATTAAATCCTTCGTTGCGCGGAGTCTGCTGCCAATCACGAAGCAATCCTGCCTGCTAATACGTTCATTAAAGCTGCGCAAATTATTATTTAATCCCCGCGAAAGGACTAATTGACAAACAGGTTACCTGACAAGGGGGGTGTGTATTCCGATCGAGGTTTTGCATATGTAATGCTTGTAAGTCAGATAACTTGGGACAAACATGGCTGAAAGTGTCGGCTTCAATTACCCACGATGCAAAGCCATTCAAACTGAGCTTCTGAACAGCTAATACACAGCGTAGCCAAAGGTTTGTAGACACCTAACCATTGGGGACGGGCTTCAGGTTGACCAGGAAACAGCTAAATTTGGCTCGTTCACCTACCTTAACCGCTGCAGCTGGAAGTCGTTATTTTGTGATGGTATGACTACTACTACCACAAATGACAGTTTCCAGCTGCCCACTTTCTGGCTCATTTCAAATTGTAGCTGAGGGGGAGGCGGAGCATCCTAGGTGACCTCATTGACCAAATTTGGTCAATGACATCGGCCAATATTACTGGCCACATTGTCAACATTCAGTTGCTGGACAAGGAGCTGTCATTTGAGGTAGAAGTCCAGCAGGGGAGGATCTTCAGGTCATCAAGTTTGTGTTGTTGGGTCATTGGTCATCATGGTTGACAATGTATAACTTACTACTGCCAATAAATGACAGCTTTCAGACGCCCGCTCTCTAGTTTGTTACCAGCCTCCTTGCTGACATTCATCTGCTGGATGAGGAGCTGTCATCTGAGGCAGGAGTCCAGCATAAGAGGATCGACGGTATGGGTCATCATGTTTGTATCGTTGGGTCATTGGTCAACATTATTGACATACACGATATTGCCCCAAGTATTGGTTGGCCTGCCTTTCCACGCACATGACCTTCAATGGCCCCCCAGTCTTAGTCCGTAGGGTTCAATACTGAGTTGGCCCCAACCTTCCCACACACATGACCTTTAATGGCCCCCCAGTCTTAGTCCGTAGGGTTCAATATTGAGTTGTCCCCGCCCTTTGCAGCTATAACAGCTTCAACTCTTCTGGGAAGGCCGTCCACAAGGTTTAGGAGGGTGTCTATGGAAAGGTTGGACCATTCTTCCAGAAGCACATTTGTCAGGTCAGGCACTGATGTCGGGGGAGGGGGCCTGGCTCGCAGTCTCCGCTCTAATTCATCCCAAAGGTGTTCTATGGGGTTGAGGTCAGGACTCTGTGCAGGACAGTCAACTTCCTCCACCCCAAACTGGCTCCTCCATGTCTTTATGGACCTTGCTTTGTGCACTGGTGGGCAGTCATGTTGGAACAGGAAGGGGCCATCCCCAAACTCCTCCCACAAAGTTGGGGGCATGAAATTGTCCAAAATGTCACCTTAAGAGTTCCCTTCACTGGAACTAGGGGGCCAAGTCCAACCCCTGAAAAACACCGCACACCATAATTCCCCTCCACCAAACTTTACACTTGGCACAAAGCAGTCAGGCAAGTACCGTTCTCCTGGCAACTGCTTTAGCGTCCAGTGGCGGTGTGCTTTACACCACAGCATCCGACGCTTTGCATTGCACTTGGTGATGGAAGGCTCGGATGCAGCTGCTCGGCCATGGAAACCCATTCCATGAAGCTCTCTACGCACTGTTGTTGGGCTCATCTGAAGGCCACACCAAGTTTGGAGGTCATTAGCTATTGACTCTGCAGACAGTTGGCGACTTCTGCGCACTGTGCGCTTCAGCATGCGTTGACCCCGCTCTGTCATGTGACGTGGCCTACCACTTGGTGGCTGAGTTACTGTTGTTTCCAGTTGCTTCCACTCATTGGAGCATCA
The DNA here is from genome assembly GCF_062004578.1 of Staurois parvus. NCBI lineage: Eukaryota > Metazoa > Chordata > Amphibia > Anura > Ranidae > Staurois > Staurois parvus. Next base: position 110,799 of record NW_028320006.1, on the reverse strand, counting down.
TGTAGAGGATCGTTGGAGCATCGTGGAGAGGATCCTTGGAGTATCGTTGGAGCATCGTGGAGAGGATCGTTGGAGGATCGTGGAGAGGATCGTTGGAGCATTGTGGAGAGGATCCTTGGAGTATCGTTGGAGCATGGTGGAGAGGACCGTTGGAGCATGGTGGAGAGGACCGTTGGAGCATCGTGGAGAGGATTGTTGGAGCATCGTGGAGAGGATCGTTGGAGCATCGTGGAGAGGACCGTTGGAGCATCGTGGAGAGGATCGTTGGAGTATCGTTGGAGCATCGTGGAGAGGATCATTGGAGCATCGTGGAGAGGATCCTTGGAGCATCGTGGAGAGGATCGTCGGAGCATCGTGGAGAGGACCGTCGGAGCATTGTGGAGAGGATCCTTGGAGCATGGTGGAGAGGATCGTTGGAGCATCGTGGAGAGGATCGTCGGAGCATGGTGGAGAGGATCCTTGGAGCATCGTGGAGAGGACCGTTGGAGCATGGTGGAGAGCACCGTTGGAGCATCGTGGAGAGGATCGTTGGAGCATCATGGAGAGGATCCTTGGAGCATCGTGGAGAGGATCCTTGGAGCATGGTGGAGAGGACCGTTGGAGCATGGTGGAGAGGACCGTTGGAGCATGGTGGAGAGGACCGTTGGAGCATCGTGGAGAGGATTGTTGGAGCATCGTGGAGAGGATCGTTGGAGCATCGTGGAGAGGACCGTTGGAGCATCGTGGAGAGGATTGTTGGAGCATCGTGGAGAGGATCCTTGGAGCATCGTGGAGAGGATCGTCGGAGCATCGTGGAGAGGACTGTCGGAGCATCGTGGAGAGGATCCTTGGAGCATGGTGGAGAGGATCATTGGAGCATCGTGGAGAGGATCGTTGGAGCATGGTGGAGAGGATCGTTGGAGCATCGTGGAGAGGATCGTTGGAGCATCGTGGAGAGGACCGTCGGAGCATCGTGGAGAGGATCCTTGGAGCATGGTGGAGAGGATCGTTGGAGCATCGTGGAGAGGATCGTTGGAGCATGGTGGAGAGGATCCTTGGAGCATGGTGGAGAGGACCGTTGGAGCATCGTGGAGAGCACCATTGGAGCATCGTGGAGAGGATCGTTGGATCAAGTCATTATGTTGTGATTGAGAATGAATATCATGACTGACGTTAGATTTACATTATGGGACTTTTTTTTTGTATAAAAGGCTTTTTTGGTACATGAGTGTTTTTATTGATTAACATTTTTGTGAATGAGTAACGAGGGGGATGTTTCATGTATCCAGTCATGTAGGGAAGGGGCCACATACCTGGGATCTACCATATTCTGATAAGCCCATCCCCTTCAGATATCAACACTATTGGACCATAAATAGCGATGAGGCCCTAACCCCCATCAACATAGGGACAAGGCATCTTGCCTGGGGGGCCCATAAGACCCATGGGGCAAGGGGTATGTACCCGTCCTCATATAGTGAAGGGACTGGATATCTTCAGGGTGCCATATTATAAATCCATCCCCTGAAGAGCCCTACATCCACCGAGCCAGGAATGTAGGGATGAGGCCCCAACCCTGATTAACACAGGCACAAAGTGTTTTGTCAGGGGGGCCCATAAAACCCATGGAGCAAGGGGCATGTACCCACACCCATTCATGTAAGGAAGGGGCTGGATATCTGGGGGCCACCTTACTTTAAAGTAGACTTCCACGTTCTGATAAGTCCACTTTACCCTACCCCCCTCCACCAGGCCAGGAATGTAGGGATGAGGTCCTAACCCCCATCAACATAGGAACACGGTGTCATGACAGGAGGGCCCATAACGCCCATGGGGCAAGGGGCATGTACCCATACCCATTCATGTAAGGAAGGGGCTGGATATCTGGGGTCACCCCCCAGACCCTTACATCCACCAGGCCAGGAATGTAGGGATGAGGTCCTAACCCCCATCAACATAGGGACACAGCGTCTTGACAGAGGGACCCATAATGCCCATGGGGCAAGGGGCATGTACCCATACCCATTCATGTAAGGAAGGGGCTGGATATCTGGGAGCCACCCTTTTTTAAAGAGGGCTTCCAGTCTGTGATGAGTCCATCCCCTGCAGACCCCTGCTTCCAACAGGCCAGGTATATAGGGATGAGGCCCTAACCCCCATCAACATAGGAACACGGTGTCTTGCTAGAGGGGCCATAACGTCCATGGGGCAAGGGGCATGTACCCCTACCCATTCATGTAAGGAAGGGGCTGGATATCTGGGGCCACCCCCCCCCGCCCCAGACCCTACATCCACCAGGCCAGGAATGTAGGGATGAGGCCCTAAACCACATCAACATAGGGACACAGTGTCTTGCCGAGGGGGCCCATAATGCCCATGGGGCAAGGGGCATGTACCCATTCATATAAGGAAGAGGCTGGATATCTGGGGCCACCCTTTTTTAATTAGTCCAGCCAGCAAGTGAAAGGATTTCCTGATAGGGAAGCCCAGTAAAGAGTTGTGTTGGGGCCAAGCATGACTTCACAGAGGAATGCAGAGATTTATATGTGACTTCAGCTGCCTCTGTATCTGGGTCTGAATCCCCCGGACATGGGAGTGTTTCTAATCACACGCTCAGTTCCAAATGCCCAGGCGATGGGTTACCTTTAAATCACTTTCATTTTTTTTTTACATTTTTACTTTTTCCTTAGTCAGGATGGTAGCTGACGAGCATTTTGTGTCCTCAATAGCCGCTTTTACCTATATTTAGTAGTTTTATTTTTAGCTATTGATTCACAAAGTGCACTTTAGATCTGCTCATCGAGCTGTCATCGTATGACATCATACACCCATCATAGTAAGCCGGATTTCTGCTAAAAATACTTTGCATTCTTTTTTTTTTATATTACATACTGTACACTTTGTGCTCCATGCTATATACTTTATTAAATATTAAATAATAATAATAAAAATAAATAATAATAATAAATAAATAATACTAATAATAAACATAATAATAATAGTAGTAATACTAATAAAAATAATAATAAATAATACTACTAATAATAAGCATAATAATAATAGTAATAATAATAAAAAACAACAATAATAATAATAATAATAATAATACTAAATAATAATAATGAAATAAATAATAATAAAAACAATAAAAAATAATAATTAATAATAATAATAATAATAATAATTATTATTATTATTATTATCAATAATAATAATAATAATAATAATAGTACAAAATAATAATAATAATAATACAAATAAATAATAATATTAAAAAATAACAATAAAAAAATAATAATAATCTTATTATTATTATTATTATTAATAATAATAATAATAATAATAATAAAAACCATAATAATAAACATAATAACAATAATAATACTAAAAATAAACATAACAATAATAATAATAATTAGAGATGAGCGAATTATTCAAAAATTCTATTCGGCTGATTCGCCGAATTTGCGGGAGAAATTTGATTCGATGCGAATTTATTCGCCGCGAATTTAACTTATTAAAAGGGTTTCTAGGCTTCAGAGAGCCTTTATATTAGTGCAGAACACTGTACCTTTAATTTAAATGCCCTTGGAGTCTGCTGGGGAAGAGAAATAATACTGTCAGTCAGTATGACATGCAGATGAGTGCCGTCGATCTTAGAATCACCGCACACTTCACTCATTTGGGCAGTCACGGGGCACGACGAAGAAGATAAAAAAGAAGAAGAAGAAGAATGAAAAGAAGAATGAAAAGAAGAAGAAGAATGAAAAGAAGAATGAACAGAAGAAGAAGAAGAATGAAAAGAAGAAGAATGAAAAGAAGAATGAGAAGAAGAATGAAAAGAAGAATGAAAAGAAGAATGAAAAGAAGAAGAAGAAGAATGAAAAGAAGAAGAAGAAGAATGAAAAGAAGAAGAAGAAGAATGAAAAGAAGAATGAGAAGAAGAATGAAAAGAAGAATGAAAAGAAGAATTAGAAGAATGAAAAGAAGAATGAAAAGAAGAAGAAGAAGAATGAAAAGAAGAATGAGAAGAAGAATGAAAAGAAGAATGAAAAGAAGAATGAGAAGAATGAAAAGAAGAATGAAAAGAAGAAGAAGAAGAATGAAAAGAAGAAGAAGAAGAATGAAAAGAAGAATGAAAAGAAGAAGAAGAAGAATGAAAAGAAGAAGAAGAAGAAGAATGAAAAGAAGAATGAAAAGAAGAAGAAGAAGAATGAAAAGAAGAAGAAGAAGAATGAAAAGAAGAAGAAGAAGAATGAAAAGAAGAAGAAGAATGAAAAGAAGAAGAATTCCAGTACAGCAAAAAATGTATCTGCAGAGAGCTCCGCTATTTCTGACAGTTCTCTGACAGTTCCTTCACATTTACAGCGGTTGAAACATTGTATCTATTTATTTCCGAATAAAAACATCTGTATCCTAAATGGAAACAAATAGATACAATGTTTCAACCGCTGTAAATGAACTGTCAGAACTGTCAGAGAACTGTCAGAAATAGCGGAGCTCTCTGCAGTGACACTTTTGCCGGCTGATCGGGGAAAATTCGATTCGTGCATCCGAAGTTTGCTAAAATTCGGATTCGATGCGAATCGAATTTTTCCTAATATTCGAAACTAATTCCACTTCGCCAAGTTCGATTCGCTCATCTCTAATAATAATAATAATACAAAATAATAATAATAATAATAATAATAATAATAATTAATAATAATAATAATAATAATAATTAATAATAATAATATTGTGTCATAACTTTGCAAGCAGGGAAATGGAACGTCCATTTGGTTATAATAATTCTCATAGTTATGCAATCTAAGTATCTTTCTTTCAGTGGTATTTGACTGTCTCTGTGGTTTTTAAATTTTTTGCGCCATAAACAAAAATAGACCGACAATTTTGAGAAAAAAACAATATTTTTGACTTTTTGCTTTAAAACACATCCAGTAAAAAAAATGTTAATATTAAAAACTTCATCATAAATTTCGGCCAAAATGTCTCCGCTCTGTGTTTTTACTAAAAATAAATCCCGATACGTGTAAATTAATCGGTTTATGTGAAAGTTATAGCGTCTACAAATGGCGGGATAGATACTGGGATTTGTTTTTTTACTAGTAATGGCGGCGATCGGCGACTTATAGCGGGACTGCGGTGGGCATTCTGACACTGAGGGGGGGACTGATTTGGTGTCACTGACATCCCCAGTGACACCAATACAGAGATCAGCGCTAATAAAAAGCCCTGACACTGTACTAATGGCACTGGGCAGGAAGGGGTTAACATGAGGGGAGATCAAAGGGTTACCTGTGTGCTGGGAGTGTTTCACTGTATGCATGCTGCTATGCAGAGGCATACAAAGCAGTGTGCAGGAGCTGACAGGGGAGAGGTAAGTGTTGTTTATACACAGGTCTCTCCCCCATCAGTGATAGTCGGCGATCGCCGGGCAGAGGGGAATCACCGGCTGGGACCCAGTGATTGACAGCCAAGGCTGCAAATGGCAGACCGGGTAGGGCACGCATCACCTGCCCAGAACTGCAGTCACGCAAATACTGTATATGTGATTTTGCGCACCCGTGCCGCCCTGTAGCAGTATTTCTTCTATAGGGCGGCGTGGAACCGGTTAGCCGCTTGCCTACTGGGGAGGTTTTTTTTTACTTTTGCGCACATGTAAAATCAGCATCGCTTCCTAGAAATAACTGCGAACCCATCGAAAGGGATTTGTCTTCTGAAAGCAGAGGAGCTGGAAAATAAAAGGGCGGTACTTGCATTTTGTTTCTGTCTCGTGATATTTGTGCAGCTATTTCTAAAACGCAGATTTTCAGGAAAAAAATATACTAAAATGATTTTTAGTGCAATCCCCCCCCCCTCCCCCCACAATATTGCACCTAATTGTGTGGTAAAATTCAAAAAGATTGGGTTGCGTCAAGTAGATATGAGATGGTATCCAAAAGTTTGGAGACTAGTTTTGTAACAGGACAACAGATGGCAGCACAAGACTGCACGCACAGTCACAGGGAGCACGGGCCATCATAAGTCAGTGTGCCAAAGGACACCGTCCTGTGCACATCGGGAGCTGTGGGACTGGTGCTATTCTGACCACGTGCGGTACCACGGCTGATATTTTATGATGGACAGCAAGTCAGAACAAAGAGCAAAGCCACTCCATACACTCAGCACATTTGACTCCTAGGGGTGGTTCTGAGCGGTGTCTGCTCCCCCTCACCTCACCTGATGTAAGGGGGCACTTTTATGGGGACACCTGATGTGATCGGGCACTTTGATGGGGACACAGATGTAAGGGGGACACTCTAATGGGGACACAGATGTAAAAAGACGTTCTAATGGGGACATGGATGTAATGGGGATACCCTGATGGGGACACAGAATGTAAGGGGGCACTCGGATGGGGACCGTGATATATGGGGATGATCTAATGGGGACACAGATGTAAGAGTGCAATCTGATGGGGACACGGATGTAAGGGGGCACTCTGATGGGGACACCTGATGTAAGGGGGCACATTGATGGGGACATGGATGTAAGGGGGCACTCTGATGGGGACACGGATGTAAGGGGGCACTCTGATGGGGACACGGATGTAAGGGGGCACTCTCATGGGGACACCTGATGTAAGGGGGAATGCTGATGGAGAAACTTGATGTAAGGGGGCACTCTGATGGGGACATGGATGTAAGGGGATACTCTGATGGGGACACGGATGTAAGGGGATACTCTGATGGGGACACGGATGTAAGGGAGCACTCTGATGGGAACACGGATGTAAGGGGATACTCTGATGGGGACATGGATGTAAGGGGATACTCTGATGGGGACACGGATGTAAGGGGGCACTCTGATGGGAACACGGATGTAAGGGGGCACTCTGATAGGAACACGGATGTAAGGGGGCACTCTGATGGGAACACGGATGTAAGGGGATACTCTGATGGGGACACGGATGTAAGGGGGCACTCTGATGGGAACACGGATGTAAGGGGGCACTCTGATGGGAACACGGATGTAAGGGGGCACTCTGATGGGGACACGGATGTAAGGGGGCACTCTGATGGGGACACGGATGTAAGGGGGCACTCTGATGGGGACACGGAAGTAAGGGGGCACTCTGATGGGGACACGGATGTAAGGGGGCACTCTGATGGGGACACCTGATGTAAAGGGACACTTTGATGGGGACATGGATCTAAGGAGATGCTATAATGGGATCATGGATGCAAGGGGACACTCTGATGGGAACACGGATGTAAGGGGGCACTTTGATGGGAACTTGATGTAACAGGGGACTCTGATGAGTACTTCTGATGTAAAGGGGGACTCCGATATAAGGGGGGACAGGTTTTGTTTAATCACCCTAATCTACTGACAATCAAATGCATAATGGTGTTCCCCAGATCCTGGGACAGACTGTCAGTGCCTCACACGCAGTGCTGACATTGTGCCCCTGACTTTTTTTTCTATTGTATTGCACCCTACATGAGGGTGACAACTCTGCTCTGAATTCAGGAGCAGTGCAGCACTGTTGTCACCCTTTCACAGGAACTGGTGGACTTTACCGGCAGGATAACTAGGTATTCGTAGGGCTTTGTAGATGAACGAATAAGTGCAGATGTGTTTATATTTAAATGATTTTTTGTAATGGGAGGCCGTAGTTCGACTTTAATTAGGTCTTTGTGGGTTTATTTGTGATTCAGACGCTCATATGCTGTTCAGTGACACCCTTTCTGATAATGAGCAAAGTCATTTTTCCTTTTGTTGTCATGGGGACAGGAAGTGGCAATACAAGTGAGGATAATCCATTTCCTAATCTTGCTTTATTTGAAAGAACGATCTCACAAATCATGTTGTACATTGTGTCAGAATACAAAACTGAGAGCTGATGGAGGATTAAAGCGCAATTCCCGACAACAAGGGATGGTTATTACAATCCGGGGATTACCATTACGGCAAAGTCAGCAAATGCGTTTTGTATTTGTCTCCAAATGAACTCGAGTCCGCGGATCGGGCAATTACATACTCCGACCTGGCAATAAACGAGAAGAGCGCTGCCCTTGCAGGAGCTGCTGGATTGATTGGGTCTCTTCGCTCTGCACCAGTGATGACCCATCCTGTACCTGGAGCTTTGTGACACCAACATAACTTAACACTTTTAAATGAGCTTTATTAACATGGACAAAGCCCTGAGAGACAGAAAGGGTAAATATAATGCAACAATACAGACTTTAACCCCTTCCTGTCCGGACACTTTCACCCCCTTCCAGTCCGGACACTTTCACCCCCCCTTCCAGTCCGGACACTTTCACCCCCTTCCAGTCCGGACACTTTCCCTCCCTTCCAGTCTGGACACTTCCCCCCCTTCCAGTCCGGACACTTCCCCCCCCTTCCAGTCCGGACACTTTCCCCTCCTTCCAGTCCAGACACTTTCCCACCCTTCCAGTCCGGACACTTTCACCCCCTTCCAGTCTGAACACTTTCACCCCCCCTTCCAGTCTGAACACTTTCACCCCTTTCCAGTCCGGACACTCCACCCCTTCCAGTCCGGACACTTTCACCCCCTTCCAGTCCGGACACTTTCACAACCTTCCAGTCCGGACACTTTCAACCCCTTCAAGTCCGGACACTTTCACCCCCTTCCAGTCCAGACACTTTCACCCCCTTCCAGTCCAGACACTTTCACCCCCTTCCAGTCCGGACACTTTCCCCCCCTTCCAGTCCGGACACTTTCACAACCTTCCAGTACAGACACTTTCCCCCCCTTCCAGTCCGGACACTTTCACCCCCTTCCAGTCTGAACACTTTCACCCCCCCTTCCAGTCTGAACACTTTCACCCCTTTCCAGTCCGGACACTCCACCCCTTCCAGTCCGGACACTTTCACCCCCTTCCAGTCCGGACACTTTCACAACCTTCCAGTCCGGACACTTTCAACCCCTTCAAGTCCGGACACTTTCACCCCCTTCCAGTCCAGACACTTTCACCCCCTTCCAGTCCAGACACTTTCACCCCCTTCCAGTCCGGACACTTTCCCCCCCTTCCAGTCCGGACACTTTCACAACCTTCCAGTACAGACACTTTCCCCCCCTTCCAGTCCGGACACTTTCACCCCCTTCCTGTCCGGACACTTTCACCCCCTTCTAGTCCAGACACTTTCCCCCCTTCCAGTCCGGACACTTTCCCCCCCTTCCAGTCCGGACACTTTCCCCCCTTCCAGTCTGGACACTTTCCCCCCCTTCCAGTCCGGACACTTTCCCCCCCTTCCAGTCCGGACACTTTCCCCCCCTTCCAGTCCGGACACTTTCCCCCCCTTCCAGTCCAGACACTTTCCCCCCCTTCCAGTCCGGACACTTTCACCCCCTTCCAGTCCGGACATTTCCCCCCCCTTCCAGTCCGGACACTTCCCCCCCTTCCAGTCCGGACACTTTCCCCCCCTTCCAGTCTGGACACTTTCCCCCCCTTCCTGTCCGGACACTTTCCCCCCCTTCCAGTCCGGACACTTTCCCCCCCTTCCTGTTTGGACACTTTCACCCCCTTCCAGTCCGGACACTTCCCCCCCTTCCAGTCCGGACACTTTCCCCTCCTTCCAGTCTGGACACTTTCCCCCCCTTCCTGTCCGGACACTTTCACCCCCTTCCAGTCCGGACACTTCCCCCCCTTCCAGTCTGGACACTTTCCCCCCCTTCCTGTCCGGACACTTTCACCCCCTTCCAGTCCGGACACTTTCACCCCCTTCCAGTCCGGACACTTTCACCTCCTACCTGTCCGGACACTTTCACCCCCTTCCAGTACGGACACTTTCCCCCCCTTCCAGTCCGGACACTTTCACCCCCTTCCTGTCCGGACACTTTCACCCCCTTCCAGTCCAGACACTCTCCCCCCCTTCCAGTCCGGACACTTTCACCCCCTTCCAGTCCGGACACTTTCACCCCCTTCCAGTCCAGACACTTTCCCCCCCCCCTTCCAGTCCTGACACTTTCCCCCCCTTCCAGTCCGGACACTTTCACCCCCTTCCAGTCCGGACACTTTCACCCCCTTCCAGTCCGGACACTTTCACCCCCTTCCAGTCCGGACACTTTCCCCCCCTTCCAGTCCGGACACTTTCACCCCCCCTTCCAGTCCGGACACTTTCACCCCCTTCCTGACAAAAGCCAATTTTCAGCTTTCAGCGCTATCACACTTTGAATGACAATTGCGCGGTCATGCAACACTGTACCCAGATGAATTTTTAGCAGTTTTTTGAGACAGATAAAGCTTTATTTTGGTGGTATTTATTCACTACTCAGAGTTTTATTTTTTTTGCTATGTAAATGAAAAAGTCCAAAAATGTTTAAAAAAAGTATTTTTCTTATAAAATTTTGCAAATAAATAATATTTCATCATAAATATTGGCCAAAATGTATTCAGTTATCTTTTTAGTAAAAAAGAAAATAAACCAAATTAGTTTATAACCAAAAATTATAATTTTTAAACATTTTTTTTTACATTTTTATTTTATTTTTTTATATTATTATTTTTGGGGGTTTTTTTACATACTGTCACCCTAGCAGTACAGTGTTACCATGGTGACACTGTACTACTTGTGGGGGGTGATGAAGATTTTTTTTTTACACTGATTGCTTTTACACCCATAAAGGCTGTAAAAGCAATCATTTCTCCTTCTCTCTGGCTGCATTCCTGCAGCCATTGAGAAATACTGTGTGAGCTGTGATTGGTCACAGCTTGTCACATGGTACAAGGCTGTTGTGAATGGCCCTGTACCATGTGATCTCTGTGATCATTCACAGATTTCACACGTAGTAAGCAATGATGTCAGAAGTGACATCTTGCTTACTATTCTGCATGTGATCACTGATTGGCCAATCAGTGATCACATGATTGGGACTTCGCACAGAGGTCCCGTATGACAATCGGTGTTCCATTGTGTCCAGAGGACACAGCGGGCACCGGATCGCGGTGCTGCGTGCTCCCAGGGAGCGCGGACAAGCAAAGGCGGGGAGGATGGCCTCTCTCTGTGCAACGGCCTAAACTACAAGCAAAAGGCCTTGTGTATTCCAATGTTTTGGCCAGTGGGATTCGATACACTGCAATACAGTCCTGCTGGTGTTGGGACTCTGATCCTGTGGTGGAGCACTGAACTGATACACTGCAATACAGTCCTACCAGCACTGAGGTCCTGATCCTGCGGTGGAATGCTCAACTGAAGAAAGACAAGATGGTGGCCCAAAGGTCTCCCACCACTGACAATGTTGGGCCTTGATCTTAAGTAGTCCATTGTGGACCAGCAAAGGTTTCCATCTTGAGCCAGCAATAGATGAGGGTTTTGTCCTTCTCCTAGGGACTCTGGATGTCTTGACACATCAGTCTCTCAGCAAGACAGCAAAGTGCACTACAACAAGAGCTTGTCCTTGATCATGTAGGCTGTGCTGTGTGTGAACATTATGTATCAAAAAACAACTAATGGGATTTTAGGATTCAATGAATGATTACACAAAAGCTGGAGTCCATCAGAGCTTTCCATGTTCTTTAGAGTCCTGGTGCCCAATCTGTGACCTGCGAGGAGGGGCCACATGTGGTCCCTTGGCACTTACAGCGTGTTTCTTGGAGCCCCTGTTTTTTCTCTTTGGGTATTTTCAGGGGGATGTAGGGAGCACAAATGTGTATGCAGACATTGATTTGTGAAGGGGCTCTATTAGCATTGATCTCTAGCATTCTCATGTATTACATCTCCAGGCTCTGGTTGTCTCCCAAAACTCGTCCTCAGCCTCCAACAACTCCAGCATGTTCCCAGTCTTTGACCATCTCGTAAAGCATGTCTGCAGTCTCTGACAATGTTCTGTATTATTAGAGTTAACTGAATATTATGTCATGAAGGTGCTTGATGTCATTGGCCCCCTATATCAAGAACATTGACCAACACTGCTTGAATTCACCTTGGGTCGTGGATGGGAGTCCAAGGAACTAGGAACTCATGCTGGACTAAGCAACCCTGTAAAGCATGAGGGGTTTGGGGTTGCTGACTCTCCTACAGGGAAGGGTCAACCATCTTGTCCATGTTAAGATACGTGTAACTATCATGTACCTGGTGATGGAGGCCAATGGAGAGAGAGCTTCCCTTGCGGCTAAGTTCCGGACTCCCCTGAGAGTGCGACAGCGGGAGTCAGGCCCAAAGTGGCACAGGTCGCCTGTAGGAGTGCCGGTTGGTGGTCCACTCAGAAGCACAGCTGGTGCACGGAGATAGGTCTGCAGACAGGAGGCGCCTGTGCGTGGTATGCAAGCCCTTCCGGGATTTAGAGATTTACTGGATAGCCGGTTCAAGCCAAGGTCAGGTACCAGGTGGGAATTAGAGCAGACGTAGTCAGATGGGAGAGCCGAGGTCATTCACAGAGGAACGAGAAAAAGAGAGAGTATCCGTAAGCCAAGCCGAGGTCAGGTCAGGGGCTAATCAGAGTAGACAGGTCCAGGAGCAAGCCGAGTCGGTATCAGGAAATCACAGGTCACAATCACAGGAAACAGGAACAGGGCACGGGGAGCTAGAGATCATCCAGCAACCAGAGGAAGTGATGAGCCTCCTTATAAAGGCTGTCTGGCACCAAACTGAGGCTGATGTGTGCTTCTGTGGCCATGCAGGGTACTGGCAGCAATGCCAGATCTTCCAGAACTTCTGTTGTGGACAGGACCCTGACAGTAGCACTACCCCTCTTAGGAGTTGCTGAAGTTTTGGGTCCCTCTATAGTCCTGCACTAACAGGCAACACACATTTCTCACAGCCTTGAATCCAGGAGTCAAAAATCAGTCCTTGAGCTTGTTTGTGATATTTTAGTAAGTAAGTATCAACTTGAATTGGAAAAGAGGTATATGGGATGCCCAATGGACCCGTTGAACTGATGACAACTTCCTGGAACTATTTAAAAAGTCCACTGCAACACAGACTCTGTTGTAGATCTAGTCAGCATCTCTCGGTGTACCTGCCCTCACCTCCCCTCTCTCAGGGGGCTGGTGAGGGTGCAAGCTTTCTTCCTGTCCAGCTCCCCGCCTTTAGGTGAGCCCCTCTCCCATCTGGGCCCCCTCCCAGGATCCTGCACTTCAGCCTATTTCTCCATCTTCATCCTGAACTCTCCTGCAGCTGAGCAGACTCTCTCACTTCTAAGGCTTGTCCTGGGCCCTTGCCAAGCCTCCTGTTGGGTATTGGACAGGATCCCTTAAGAGTACAAGCTAGCAACTCCTCAGATTCCCCCACTGCTTCTAGACCTTTCTCCAAAGTTCTAGAGCAGGGGGAAATTCCAGAGGGACTGTTCTGCAGAGCCTCTCAGCTCTGACCCAAATTTGACCTCCCTCTGACTATTGCACCAGGCTGCTACTCAGCCTATGCCTAACAATTGAAGCTAGAGCTCCCCCTAGCTACCTAGAAGGGTAGGCCCACAGCCTTACTATAGGTTTCAACTTCTCCTGTATCAGGCACCACAGTTCCCTTGTTTCTTCCCCAAATAATGGTTATCCAGTCAGAACATTTCATTGCTTTTTGGAACTGCAAATATTCCAGCCTCCAGGGGCATGCTCAGTATAACAGGAGCCCGTTATCTGCCAACCAGCATTTAGTTTCCTGCACTCTATTATTCCTTCTCCATACACTGAAGGTTCATTGAGGTCCAAGTTCCATCAAATGGAAACTGTTGTGGCATTTTTCCTACCACATATTAGGGAACACCAAGACCAACACTTTCCCATCTGCCCTTTCTAAAACTCCTCCTTCCATTTTTACTCTCTTCCTGGGAGCCAAGCCCACAGCAAAGAGTGCCACACTAAAAGGAATACTTTGCTTACAAATGGCGCAGGGTTGGCTGCACAATGGAAACCTTGTACAGAAGGAACGCTGGAATGAGGCACAGGTAAGTGGGGCCACTGGTTGTAGTTTGGCAAAAACTCCTTGTGGACCAGTGTCCAGCACAATTGGTTGGTTTGTAGGCAAGGGTTAAGCCTCTGCATAGTTACGGCCCTCCTAGGAGTGTGTCACGGGGGTGGGTCACCCTGTTGTCTTTATAATGTCTGCTTGTGGTGGAGCCTGAGAGACGTTTGGGAAGAGTTGGCCTCTGATGGTCATTATGCTGATGGAAAGCTTAGAAAACAATGTTGTCACTTTCACAAATGGAAATCATTCAGGCAAATAAAGTGTAGGAAGGGGCCAGGAGAATGGAAGCCACCAAGATGGAGGAATGACTTGCTAACAGGCCTGGACTGCGGCGCTGTGGCTCCTCCCCCATATCCTCTGTCCCTTCCAATATACAGTCAGTCCCCTCTGGGCCCCAATTAACCCCCTGCGTGTGATGGGGCTTCTAGGCCACTTTGGCAAGGGAAGGGTTAAGAGACCAGACGTCAAGTGACATCATGGTTCCTACTGTTCTGATGATAATTATTATCTGGAGCCAGCACCCCGACAATCCCCTGCAACCCCCTCTCTGCACCCCTCTGTTTTCCTGCCTCCTTATACTACCCAAATCTGCACCCCTTGCCTGTACCCTGACACCCTGCACTCATACATGCATGAAACCCTTCAACCCTGTACCTGCACCCCAACACCCTACTTCCAGTCTTGTGTTTACTCATACCACCCCTGTCTGCACCTATACCACCCCTATCAACCCATACATGCGCCCCGACATTCTGTAACCAATCCTGCACCCTCACCACCTCCTGCTTGCCCACCATACCACCCTATGCGTGCATCCTGACACCCTGCACTCAAGCCCTGCCTGGTCCTATATCGCCCCATACATGCACCACAACACCCTGCAACCAAGCCTGCACCCCTATCAGCCTACACATGCACCTGAACATGCTACAGCTGAGCCCTGCCTGCACACTCCGACATCCTGCTACGGAACCCTGCCTGCACCCCCTCCCGCCTGCATCCTGCCTGGGCAGCTCAATCTAAACTGCTGTGGCCTATTCTTGTCCCAGTCTGGGCCTGCTTCCTAATACAGGTATGCAGGGCCGTGGATATGGGGGTACCACCAGTCCTCTTGTATGGGGCCCAGGCCAGCAGGGGGGCCCAAGGCAGCTGGGTGCATTGGATGTGGGCAGGTATGGGGATCAGCACAGCGAGGGCGGGGGACAATCCCCTGTATGGCTCCCTCTGCAGCTGCTGAAAGCTGGCTTCTCTTCTCCCTTCCTCTGGCTCCCAGCTGCTGTAGAGAGAACCATACAGGGGATCGGTTCCAGTATTTGCCCCTCCCCCATCCCCCACCGCACTGATCACCTTCCTCCTGCTGCCCAGGCCTCCCTGTGTGAACCCCACCCTTGCAGTGCTTCCGGCTTCCCTCCTCTCCTTTCCACCTTCAGCCTGGGTGGACACTTGTGTGGTGCTGTATATCGCATGTGATTCGCACAGGAACCAAGTCGCATTCCTGTGCAAATGACATGCGAATTGTGTGTGTGGTGCGCACCGCCTCCACACTAAAATGGTGCAGGACTCTTTTTTTGGTCCGCACTAGTGTGAACCCGGGTTCAGGATCGCTCCGGATCCTTCAAGATAGAGAATGGGGCATGGGTTCGGTAAATATGTCATATTTACCTGACCCTTCCTTTCATGAATGAACACAGTAAGTAATCATTACTGATCACTCACTGTGTCCATTCATAACTGAAGCATAGTAAACTGTGTTTATTTGGGGGGCCCTGTCGGCTGGCTGTATAGGGCCCCATGATTTCTAACATCAGCCTTGCAAGTATGTGTGCACCTTGAGCAAATTGTGTGTGGGAGAAAACGGGAGGAACCCTTCGCCAGCTTGGAGGGAAACAACAGTGAATCCAGGTCACTTACAGAATCACTGAAGCATAGCAAACTGTGCTTATTTGGGGGGCCCTGTCAGGCTGGCTGTATAGAGCCCCATGATTTCTAACATCAGCCCTGCAAGTATGTGCGCACCTTGACCAAATCCTGTGTGGGAGAAAACAGGGGAGGAACCCTTGGCCAGCTTGGAGGGAAACAACAGTGAATCCAGGTCACTTACAGAATCACTGAAGCATAGCAAACTGTGTTTATTTGGTGGGGCCCTGTCAAGCTGGCTGTATAGAGCCCCCATGATTTCTAACAGCAGCCCTGCGGGTATGTGCGAACCTTGACCAAATCATGCGTGGGAGAAAACAAGGAAGGAACCCTTGGCCAGCTTGGAGGGAAACAACAGTGAATCCAGGTCACTTACAGCATCACTGAAGCATAGTAAACTGTGTTTATTTATGGGGCCCTGTCAGGCTGGCTGTATAGTGCCCCGTGATTTCTAACAGCAGCCCTGCGGGTATGTGCGAACCTTGACCAAATCGTGCGTGGGAGAAAACAGGGGAGGAACCCTTGGCCAGCTTGGAGGGAAACAACAGTGAATCCAGGTCACTTACAGCATCATTGAAGCATAGTAAACTGTGTTTATTTGGGGGGGGCCCTGTCAGGCTGGCTGTATAGGGCCCCGTGATTTATAACAGCAGCCCTGCGGGTATGTGCGAACCTTGACCAAATCGTGCGTGGGAGAAAACAGGGGAGGAACCCTTGGCCAGCTTGGAGGGAAACAACAGTGAATCCAGGTCACTTACAGCATCATTGAAGCATAGTAAACTGTGTTTATTTGGGGGGGGGCCCTGTCAGGCTGGCTGTATAGGGCCCCGTGATTTCTAACAGCAGCCCTGCGGGTATGTGTGAACCTTGACCAAATCGTGCGTGGGAGAAAACAGGTGTCTTGGAAATTCGCTTTAACGAATTTCTCCTTACCGTGAGTACTCGCAGTTGGATGCGCAGAAATCCCCCATAAAGCTGTGCGAATCTCGCTTACCACGACTGCAGCTAAACTACACGATTCCTGCCCATCCAGCTACTTTAGCTTCTGTTGAAATGTGGGGGTGGAGCTCCGTTACCCTAGAATGATCACACGACACTCTAAGGCTGGTGTTGCAATTCACATAAGGGCCGGCTTCAGAGTCAGCCTTTGGTTTTATTACAAATACACACATGCCCCCCACATGAATAAAGTCAATCCCCTCCCACCGAACAATGCAATGGGGAGTGCCTATACACAGGATGTACATTCCGATTGGAGCATAGCCTTTCCTATTATCTATCACTGGTCCTCCCCCATGAGCCTTCTGAGGTCAGCAGACTTCCTCCCCTTCCCCTCCATGAGCCATCTGAGGTCATATTTTCCAGCTCCTAGCAGTATGTCCATTCCCTGTACAAGCATCCCCTAGAAATATCAGTCTGTACCTGGATGGGCCCGATACGATCTTTATTAAAACACATCCATCCAAGATACAGTTCAGGTCGGTAATGGGTTGTAAGATATGCATAAGCCTACACGTGGAGTTCGTACCGCTTGGCGCATTGCGTTACGAAGTCCATGTGGTACTATGCTGCTGATATGTGGATACAGGCCCACGGTCTACTGCCAGCGGCATTCGCATCGAATGCCGTGGTGGTATACACGCCGGTCTATAAGCGCAGATCTGCCATCTCATCCATTACCGAGCTGAGTACTGTAATACATACATTGTACATGCGCATGGCCCAATTGCAGCCTTCAGAGCTTTAATTAAGCCACACGAGAGACATATGAATAACACTCATATATGACACATTTAAAGTTCGACCAACAATACAAAATTTCCATGACACGGGAGGAACCCTTGGCCAGCTTGGAGGGAAACAACAGTGAATCCAGGTCACTTACAGCATCATTGAAGCATAGTAAACTGTGTTTATTTGGGGGGGGCCCTGTCAGGCTGGCTGTATAGGGCCCCGTGATTTGTAACAGCAGCCCTGCGGGTATGTGCGAACCTTGACCAAATCATGCCTGGGAGAAAACAGGGAAGGAACCCTTGGCCAGCTTGGAGGGAAACAACAGTGAATCCAGGTCACTTACAGCATCACTGAAGCATAGTAAACAGTGTTTATTTAGGGGGCCCTGTCAGGCTGGCTGTATAGTGCCCCGTGATTTCTAACAGCAGCCCTGCGGGTATGTGCGCACCTTGACCAAATCGTGCATGAGAAAAAACAGAGGAGGAACTCTTGGCCAGCTTGGAGGGAAACAACAGTTAATCCAGGTCACTTACAGCATCATTGAAGCATAGTAAACTGTGTTTATTTGGGGGGGGCCCTGTCAGGCTGGCAGTATAGTGCCCCGTGATTTCTAACAGCAGCCCTGCAGGTTTGTGCGCACCTTGACCAAATCGGGAGAAAACAGGGGAGGAACCCTTGGCCAGCTTGGAGGGAAACAACTGTGAATCCAGGTCACTTACAGCATCACCGAATGAAAACAACCCACAAAACATGGTGGTCAAGAAATGGAAAGCCACTCTTCTTCACGTCCCTTTTGCGTTTACAACTGAAAATAAAAAGGGAAAAGAAGAAAACCTTCCAAAAGTTTCTGTATTTAAACTTTGAGATTAGAATTCTGGACATGAATCTCATTTTGCCCCGCGCTGCCGAGAACTCCGGAAAATGCTCCTCTCTTACTTTATTGCAAGACAGAGATAATTCTGAAGACGATTTTACGGTTGGAAGAAAATCATTAGCAAATTGCCTTAAACTACCTCTTAAAAGCTCCTTACGTGTCTTGTTGCGAATATCCAGAATGTATTGTTCAGTAAAAAACGGGCCGCGTCTCGCAGAGCCGCGATTTCATCTCCTTAAAATAATTCTCCGCAGGACGCGCGGCCGTTCACATCGCCGTGAAACTGCTCTTCTGTCACATTTTATTACCCTTTCTTTTAAGTCTCTCATGGAAAAAAAAAAAAATTCAATCATCCATTTGCTACACGCATTAAGTTCTCACGCACACGGGATGATTCTTCAGCAGCTGTTTTTGCCTTTTGATGGGTTTTTTTACAGCCAGTAACCCCCCCCCCCCAGCATGTTATCCTCGGGGTCCATACACACACAGACTGGAATCAACATTTTTTGGCTGGAAAAAAAACCCCAAAACTAGCGGGCTTCTAAAGGAGTTTTTTAGCAGTAAAAATGTTCTAATGCTAAAAAAAATGCAGTAAAATTCCCCAAACCGGCGTCTTTAGACTTTTGTTTTTTGCCAAAAAAAAATAAACGCCGCCAGTTGGAGAGTTATAATTAGTGTTTCAAATCATCCATTTGCTACACACACTAAGTCCTCCTGCGCACGGGACGTTTTTAGTCCTCCTGCGCACGGGACGTTTTTAGTCCTCCTGCGCACGGGACGTTTTTAGTCCTCCTGCACATTGGACGTTTTTAGTCTTCCTGCGCACGGCGCATTTTTAGTCCTCCTGCACACGAAACGCTTTTAGTCCTCCTACACATTGGACGTTTAGTCCTCCTGCGCACGGGGCGTTTTTAGTGTCTGGACTGGAAGGGGGGGGGGAGTGTCCAGACTGGAAGGGGGGAAAGTGTCCAGACTGGAAGGGGGGGAAAGTGTCCGGACTGGAAGGGGGGAAAGTGTCCGGACTGGAAGGGGGGGGAAGTGTCCGGACATTAAGGGGGTGAAAGTGTCCGGACTGGAAGGGGGTGAAAGTGTCCGGACTGGAAGGGGGGGAAAGTGTCCGGACCGGAAGGGGGTGAAAGTGTCCGGACCGGAAGGGGGGGATGAAAGTGTCCGGACCGGAAGGGGGGGAAAGTGTCCGGACTGGAAGGGGGGGAAAGTGTCCAGACATTAAGGGGGTGAAAGTGTCCGGACTGGAAGGGGGTGAAAGTGTCCGGACTGGAAGGGGGGGAAAGTGTCCGGACCGGAAGGGGGTGAAAGTGTCCGGACCGGAAGGGGGGGATGAAAGTGTCCGGACCGGAAGGGGGGGAAAGTGTCCGGACCGGAAGGGGATGAAAGTGTCCGGGCCGGAAGGGGATGAAAGTGTCCGGACCGGAAGGGGATGAAAGTGTCCGGACCGGAAGGGGGTGAAAGTGTCCAGACCGGAAGGGGGGGAAAGTGTCCGGACAGGAAGGGGGCGAAAGTGTCCGGACCGGAAGGGGATGAAAGTGTCCAGACCGGAAGGGGGTGAAAGTGTCCGGACCGGAAGGGGGTGAAAGTGTCCGGACCGGAAAGGGGTGAAAGTGTCCGGACCGGAAGGGGATGAAAGTGTCCGGACCGGAAGGGGATGAAAGTGTCTGGACTGGAAGGGGGTGAAAGTGTCCAGACTGGAAGGGGGTGAAAGTGTCCGGACTGGAAGGGGGTGAAAGTGTCTGGACTGGAAGGGGGTGAAAGTGTCCGGACCGGAAGGGGATGAAAGTGTCCGGACTGGAAGGGGGTGAAAGTGTCCGGACTGGAAGGGGGTGAAAGTGTCCAGACTGGAAGGGGGTGAAAGTGTCCGGACTGGAAGGGGGTGAAAGCGTCTGGACTGGAAGGGGGTGAAAGTGTCCGGACCGGAAGGGGATGAAAGTGTCAGGAATGGACTGGCCAGTAATGGTGGGACTCACCTGCCTTGTGGGCTGCAGTACCAGGGCTGGCCAGCGGGTGCTCCCAGCAATCAGAGAATCAACCCTGCAGCCAGCCAAACACCTGAAACTGCTTATGCAGGTGTATTTAAGTGATGGCCAGACCTGCAGTCTTTGCCTTGGTGTGTGTGTTTTTCCTGGGCCCTGTATCTTGTTCCTGCATTCCTGTCTCTGTCTGATTCCGGACCTCTGCTGACTTCTCCTGTTTCATCCCTGGCTTGTGACCCCGACCATTCTCTGCCTGACCCCCTGTACCTACCTGCCCGATTGTTATTGACCCGGCCTGCCTGACGACGCTTGCATTGTATGTACTGTTATCTGTGGGTGGTTTGGTTCGTTTGCACTGTGTTATGTTTGTATTGTTAGTCTTTAATAAATTGTCTTATTGTTTATAACATATCTGAAGCCTGCGTTTCCCTGCGTCAGTCACATATCTCTGGTCACACCCCGGAGCCCTGACAGAAAGTGTCCGGACTGGAAGGGGGTGAAAGTGTCCGGACCGGAAGGGGGTGAAAGTGTCCGGACTGGAAGGGGGGGAAAGTGTCCGGACTGGAAGGGGGTGAAAGTGTCCGGACAGAAAGGGCGGAAAGTGTCCGGACTGGAAGGGGGTGAAAGTGTCCGGACTGGAAGGGGGTGAAAGTGTCCGGACCGGAAGGGGGTGAAAATGTCCGGACTGGAGGGGGGGGGGGGAAGTGTCCGGACTGGAAGAGGGTGAAAGTTTCCGGACTGGAAGGGGGTGAAAGTGTCCGGACTGGAAGGGGGTGAAAGTGTCCGGACTCGAAGGGGGGAAAGTGTCCGTACTGGAAGGGGGGGAAAGTGTCCGGACTGGAAGGGGGTGAAAGTGTCCGGACTGGAAGGGGGGAAAGTGTCTGGACTGGAAGGGGGTGAAAGTGTCCGGACTGGAAGGGGGTGAAAGTGTCCGGACTGGAAGGGGGGGAAAGTGTCCGGACTGGAAGGGGGGGAAAGTGTCCGGACTGGAAGGGGGTGAAAGTGTCCGGACTGGAAGGGGGTGAAAGTGTCCGCACTTTCATCATGGAACTCCCGCCGGATTGTAGTCACTGAGCGGGATCTCACGACATACTCAGATGCAGGAAAACACCGCTTAGTGAATCGTCCCCCGGGTTCAATGTTCGCGGTCAAACTCTCGGTAGGTTCGAAATTTCAACCGCGAATCGAACAGGGGGGGTGTCCGGCCCATCACTAGAGAAGAAATATGCATTTTGGGTGAACTGGGTCTTTAGCCCTCATGCACACTTGATGTTTTGATAATGCTGTAAAGTCACAAAACGTGCGTTTTTCAGCATTTTTTAGCGTTTTTGCATTAGCGTTTAGTGGCGTTTTGCCACATTTGCCTTTTTTAACCCCTTCCAGTCCAGACACTTTCCCCCCTTCCAGTCCGGACACTTTCACCCCCTTCCAGTCCGGACACTTTCACCCCCTTCCAGTCCGGACAATTTCACCCCCTTCCAGTCCGGACACTTTCACCCCCTTCCAGTCTGGACACTTTCCCCCCTTCCAGTCTGGACACTTTCCCCCCCTCCCCCCCCCCCAGGTCAATTTCCAGCTTTCAGCACTATCACACTTTGAATGACAATTGCGCGGTCATGCAACACTGTACCCATATGAATTTTTTAGCTTTTTTTGAGACAGATAAAGCTTTATTTTGGTGGTATTTATTCATCGCTGGGATTTTTATTTTTTTTGCTATGTAAATGAAAAAGTCCAAAATTTTTGAAAAAAAGTGTTTTTCTTATAAAATTTTGCAAATAAATAATATTTCATCATAAATCATGGCCAAAATTTATTTTATCTTTTTAGTAAAAAACAAAAAATAACCCAAATTAGTTTATAACCAAAAATTATAATTTTAAACTTTTTTTTTACATTATTATTTAATATTATTATTTATGTTTTTTTTTTACATACTGTCACCCTAGCAGTGTGGGGTCACCATGGTGACACTGTATTACTTGTGGGGGGTGATGAAGATTTTTTTTTTTACACTGATTGCTTTTACACCCATAAAGGCTGTAAAAGCAATAATTTCTCCTTCTCTCTGGCTGCATTCCTGCAGCCATTGAGAAATACTGTGTGAGCTGTGATTGGTCACAGCTTGTCACATGGTACAAGGCTGTTGTAAATGGCCCTGTACCATGTGATCTCTGTGATCATTCACAGATTTTATAAGTAGTAAGCAATGATGTCAGAAGTGACATCTTGCTTACTACTATTCATGTGATCACGGATTGGCCTATCAGTGATCACATGATCGGGACCTCGCACAGAGGTCCTGTACGATGATCGGTGCTCCATTGTGTCCGGAGGACACAGCGGGCACCGGATCACGGTGCTGCGCACTCCCAGGGAGAGCGCACAAGCAGGGGGCAGGGAGGCTGTTCATAAACGGCCACCCGACCCTGCACTGCTCCCATCTGGCCGTTTATATACAATGGCTGGACAGGAGGTGGTTAAAGGACACCAGAAGTGAAGCCATGCGGATTCACAGCCGGTTCCCTACTGGGGATACATGAAGCTTGCTTCACTTCATGAAGGGTCCCGCAGTCTTCTGGGACCTGTGAAGTGTCTCAGAAGGCTGCTGGAGAAGGAGGGAGGCCAAACCTCTGGCTCAGAATGCAGAGGCGCATCTGACCAAAAATGGCAGCAGGTACTTGTCAAAACCAGGGACCTGCTCCCCCCACAAAAAATGTGGCAAATGTGGCATGGGGGGGGGGGGAAGAGGATACAAACAAACAAAATTTGCCCGTTTGGGTGACGTTCCGCTTTAAGCTCTGAGGGGCAGAGCGAAACATGTTGGGGGCTTGGCCAGGCTGAGGCTGCCACATACTCTTTTACCAGCAGGGCTGCTCAATGTGCGGTCTATGGGACCAGGGGTGTATTCACTACAAGGCAAACAAGGCATTTGCCTAGGGCAGCATTTTTCGGGGGGAAGGACACTTGTGGCATGGGGACCAGGTGGGATCCAAGAGAAGTTGTGGGCTGCTTGATAGTGTATGCAGAGCCTGACTCATTCCCAGGGATAGTTGGAGCTGTGAAGGTGTGTGTCTTTCTCTTGGGGGGGGGGGGAGTGTGTGTTAGAGGAAAACTCTCGAGGGGTGGAAGGGGGGGTTGTTGGTCAATGTCAGGCTCTTTCTGTGAGGGGGGCTTCAATTCTTGTGTTGCGTAGGGCAGCACAAAACTTAAACACACCACTGCATGGGACATTCCTCTTCCTACACATGGATGCTCGGAGCAGAGACAAGCTCCTTCCCAGGCCAACACCCACATTGGTTGATTTTGGACTAGAACCCCTTTGGGCCTCAGCGGCATTTGGTGCACAACTTCTAGTCCCTGCTACTAAATATGAACCAAAGGGTGGGCTCTCCATTGAACCTCTATTGTCAATGACATCACGAGGATCAACAAACGCCATGAAAATACGGGGCAGAAAATTCCAGTAGGAAAGTCACGTCAAAACCCTTTGAGTAAATATTACAAAAACATCTCACACGTGAACACGCTAAACCCGTGTGGACTTTTCTTTTCTTCCAATCTAACGCGTCCGGATGGTTTATTTGAAATGAAGTAAAGCAAACCTTCATTTTCCAAGGTTAGTCTTTGCATGGCACACACATAAATTATTCAACGTCCTTCACCGAGTATTCCAGAACCTCCATCTATCGCTTCCTCTGGTGGCTTTTCTCAGCAGAAAAAAAAGAAAGCAGTTTTGTCACCTGAGCGCACGACAGTCCATAAGAGGACCCACATTTGTACCGGTTGTCTAGGTTTAGGCATCTTGCTGTTGGCATTTTCTTTCGGTGATCACACAGGATGGGATGACCTCGTATCACCCCCCCCCCCCCCCCACGTAGAAACGACGGGGACAACGCATGGCGTGGAAATGTGATTCATTCAAAGGAGCGTCGTTGTTTTGTTTCTTGGTTGCTTTGGAGTTTACATAACCGCCCGTGTCAAGGATCCAACACGACGGATAAAAGTTGTACTACCTCTATCATTTCTTACTATGTGACAAAAGGCAATAACGGCGGTTTGATGCCAACCAACGCGCCCACAAAAGTTCTCCAAGGACTCCGCAAAAAGGTTTTTTTCTTTTTTTGTGTTTTATTTATAGAAGACTTTGAAACTAGTTTTTTTTTTGGCAAGCTCAAAAGATGTTTCAACAAATACAAATACAAAAATGTTGGATGAGTTCTTATTTACCCGTGTTTCTTTATTAAATGTGCTGCTTTAAAAAAGAAAAAGTAATGATCTGCACTGAGTTTAACCATTTCAAGTCCCGACACTTTCACCTCCTTCCTGCCTAGGCCAATTTTCAGCATTCGGCGCTGAACCCCCCCCCCCGCATCAGCAATGCTCCTCTCTGGCCAGGGGCGGACAGACCATTCAGGGACTCGGGCCCGGAGTCAGTAGGGGGGCCCATGAGGTGCCCCTGGTACCTTTCATGGGCTTTTTTGGGTGTGATTTGAGTGTAGGTGAGGACACAGGGGCCCCATGATTCCCTATTGCCCGGGGACCCCATGAGTTGTCAGTCCACCCCTGTCTCCGGCTGTTTATCGGCATGGGCAGGACAGGAAGAGGTTAAAGACTTCCACAATGTGGACATCTGAGTATCACATCTACACACTAAAACTATGTGGACGTCCCACCAAGTGATTGAGTTTGGGTGTTTCCAGTAAA
Source organism: Staurois parvus (assembly GCF_062004578.1). Lineage (NCBI taxonomy): Eukaryota > Metazoa > Chordata > Amphibia > Anura > Ranidae > Staurois > Staurois parvus. Next base: position 85,689 of record NW_028320006.1, on the reverse strand, counting down.
GCTACATTATACATAGATAATATAGATGATTGTGTTCTTCACAGCTTGTGGTAACAGTTTGGTGAAGAACGTTTTCTGTTCCACCATGACTGTGTCCCTGTGTACAAAGCCAGCTTCATAAAGACATGGTTTGACCAGTTTGGACCAGCTCCATTAAGAAATAGGTTGACCAGTTTGGACTAACTCCATAAAGATATGGGTTGACCAGTTTGGGTTAGCTTCATAAGGACAGTGGTTGACCAGTTTGGACCAACTCCATAAAGATATGGGTTGACCAGTTTGGGTTAGCTTCATAAGGACAGTGGTTGACCAGTTTGGACCAACTCCATAAAGATATGGGTTGACCAGTTTGGGTTAGCTTCATAAGGACAGTGGTTGACCAGTTTGGACCAGCTCCATTAAGAAATAGGTTGACCAGTTTGGACCAACTCCATAAAGATATGGGTTGACCAGTTTGGGTTAGCTTCATAAGGACAGTGGGTGACCAGTTTGGACCAGCTCCATAAAGATATGGGTTGACCAGTTTTGGTTAGCTCCATAAGGACATGGGTTGACCAGTTTGGGGTGGAGGATCTCGAGTGTCCTGCACAGAGCCCTGACCTCAACCCTATTGAACACCTTTGGAATGAATTGGAATGTCGTTTGGGAGCCAGGTCTTCTCATTAAAGGTTCATGGTTAAGGAACTCTATCAATAATAGTGATAGGGTCAACCCACTCCAAACAGGTACACTGGCCCAAAGGATGTGGACACTCCTCCAAATGATGTAGTTCATGTATCTCCAATGAATGGTCCTGTTATTTCTACATCAAACAAAGGCATTGTTGTCAATTGTGCTTTTCCAACATTATGGTAATAGTTTGGGTAAGACCCTTTTCTCTTTCACCATGACTGTGCCCCTGTGTACAAAGCCAGCTCCATAAAGACATGGATGACCAGTGTGGTGTGGAAGAACAAAGATAGATAAATTCAGTTCACTTGGGATGATGTAAACCATTAATGCAAATGAGGTTCAAGTTACCCAATGGAAGACCTGACACACTAAATGGACACACTCCATAGAAGAACAGGCACACTTATGGGAAGACGTGGCACACTTAAAGACCTGGCACACACATTGGAAGACCTGGCACACACATTGGAAGATCTGGCACACTCAACAGAAGATCTGGCACACTCAACAGCAGATCTGGCACACTCATTGGTACACTTGGTACACTCAGTAGAAGACCAGGCATACTCAGTGAAAGACCTCTAATACTAAGCCCTCTGTGGGCAATGCGAAAGTGGGCGAAACGCGTCAGTGGGTTTAAGGTTTGTGGAGTAGCACCGTCTGTGGCTACCACATATACACTATATTGCCAAAAGTATTGGGATGCCTGCCTATACTCACACATGACCTTTAATGGCCCCCCAGTCTTAGTCTGTAAGGTTCAATATTGAGTTGGCCCCGCCCTTTGCAGCTATAACAGCTTCAACTCTTCTGGGAAGACAAGGTTTAGGAGGGTGTCTATGGGAAGGTTGGACCATTCTTCCAGAAGCACATTTGTCAGGTCAGGCACTGATGTCGGGGGAGGAGGCCTGGCTCGCAGTCTCCGCTCTAATTCATCCCAAAGGTGTTCTATGGGGTTGAGGTCAGGACTCTGTGCAGGACAGTCAAGTTCCTCCACCCCAAACTGGCTCCTCCATGTCTTTATGGACCTTGCTTTGTGCACTGGTGGGCAGTCATGTTGGAACAGGAAGGGGCCATCCCCAAACTCCTCCCACAAAGCTGGTAGCATGAAATTGTCCAAAATGTCACCTTAAGAGTTCCCTTCACTGGAACTAGGAGGCCCAACCCCTGAGGAACACCCCCACATTATAATCCCCCTCCACCAAACTTTACACTTGGCACAATGCAGTCAGGCAAGTACCGTTCTCCTGGAAACTGCTAAACCCAGACACGTCCATCGGATTGCCAGACAGAGAAGCGCGATTGGTCACTCCAGGAACACGCCTCCTCTGCTCTAGAGTCCAGTGGTGGCGTGCTTTACACCACGGCATCCGACGCTTTGCATTGCACTTGGTGATGGAAGGCTTGGATGCAGCTACTCGGCCATGGAAACCCATTCCATGAAGCTCTCTACGCACTGTTGTTGGGCTCATCTGAAGGCCACACCAAGTTTGGAGGTCTTTAGCTATTGACTCTGCAGACAGTTGGCGACTTCTGCGCACTGTGCGCTTCAGCATGCGCTGACCCCACCCTGTCATGTGACGTGGCCTACCACTTGGTGGCTGAGTTGCTGTTGTTCCCAGTTGCTTCCACTTTGTTATAATCCCACCAGGGACAGACTGACCATTTGGAAACTCGGGCACTGCCCAAGGGCCTGGGGTCAGTAGGGGGTCCCATGAGATGCCCCTGGTACCCTTTTCATAGGCTTTTTTGAGTTTGGGCAAGGACACAGGGGCCCCGTGAGTTGTCCGTCTGCCGCTGAATCCCACTAACAGCTGAGCGTGGAATATTTAGTAGCCAGGAAATGTCACGGATGGACTTATTGCCCAGGTGGCCACCTATCACGGGACCACGCTTGGAGTCATTGAGCTCCTGAGAGCGACCCATTCTTTCACCAATTTTTGTAGAAGCCGTCTGCATGCCTAGGGGCTTGATTGTATACACCTGTGTCCATGGAGGGGATTGGAACACCTGAATCACATGATATGGAGAGGATTGGAACACCTGAATCACATGATATGGAGGGGATTGGAACACCTGAATCCAAGGATTTGGAGGGCTGGCCCAATCCGTTTGGCAATATAGTGTACACATCACAACTAGGTCAGGCAAGCTGTGCTTTTTATTTTGCTTCAACTTCCATTCCTCTCTGGATGAGTCATATTTCCCGCTGGCACCCTAACAACCTGAATACCAGCATGACTTCACACCACGGCTTGGAGCGGTACCATTAATGGACAAGTTCACCTTTTGTAACATGTTATGAAATATTCAGGGTGTAACATGTAACATGTTATGATCAGACCGGCTCCCACTCCTCATTTTGATAGCTAGCGGGAGATCTCCCTCCACTAGCTGTCAAATAAAAAAAAAAACGTGGTCGTGTAGGGCTCTGCCCGCCTGGCCGTGTCACTCATTCAGTTTTCTGTGAATGAGAGACGACAACCTCAGCCTTAGCAGCTCCCTGCTTGTAGTCCTCAATGAACCCCCGGGGGTCTGTGGAGCGCCATGGTGGTCCATTCATTCCTCCTGTCAGTATATCTTTTATCAGGCAAGCAGATATATTGACAGATCTGCAGGAGACCTCCATGGCACCAGCGGTCTGCTGATTGCTGGTGCAATGCTGTACAGGCTCCTGCAGGCAAAAATAATAAATGCACATTTTTTTTTACCTGTGAAGAAAATATACATTTATTATTTTTTACTATAAGGTGAACTAAGCGGGTTACAATGAAAGACCTGAAACACACTCAGTGGATGACTTGGCACACTAAGGGGACACCTGGTACACTCAGAATATCCATCAGATTCAGCAGAAGGCCATGTGCACTAAGGAAAGGACCTGCCATACTCACCAGAAGACCAGGCACACTCAATGAAAGACCTGGCACACTCAATGGAAGACCTGACACACTCAACAGAAGACCTGACACACTCATTAGAAGACCAGGCACACTCATTAGAAGACCAGGCACACTCAATGGAAGACCTGGCACACTCAATGGAAGACCTGGCACACTCAATGGAAGACCTGGCATACTCAATGGAAGACCTGACACACTCATTAGAAGACCAGGCACACTCAATGAAAGACCTGGCACACTCAATTGAAGACCTGACACACTCATTAGAAGACCAGGCACACTCAATGGAAGACCTGACACACTCATTAGAAGACCAGGCACACTCATTAGAAGACCAGGCACACTCAATGGAAGACCTGGCACACTCAAAGGAAGACCTGACACACTCAATGGAAGACCTGGCACACTCAATGGAAGACCTGGCACACTCAATAGAAGACCTGGCACACTCAATAGAAGACCTGGCACACTCAACCGAAGACCTGGCACACTCAACCAAAGACTTGGCACACTAAGTAAAAGACTCGCTACACTCAACGAAAGACCTGAAATACACTCCGTGGATGACTTGGCACACTAAGGGGATACCTGGTACACTCAGAATATATATAATATCTATCAGATTCAGTAGAAGGCCATGTGCACTAAGGAAAGGACCTGCCACACTCAACTAAAGACCTTGCACACTCAACAAACGACCTGGCACACTCAACAAAAGACTTGGCACACTAAGTAAAAGACTCGCCACACTCAATGAAAGACCTGAAACACACTCAGTGCATGACTTGGCACACTAAGGGGACACCTGGTACACTCAGAATATCTATCAGATTCAGTAGAAGGCCATGTGCACTAAGGAAAGAACCTGCCACACTCAACAGAAGACCTGGCACACTCAATAGAAGACCTGGCACACTCAACAGAAGACCTGGCACACTCACCAGAAGACCTGGCACACTCAACAGAAGACCTGGCACACTCAATAGAAGACCTGGCACACTCAACAGAAGACCTGGCACACTCAACAGAAGACCTGGCACACTCAATAGAAGACCTGGCACACTCAATAGAAGACCTGGCACACTCAATAGAAGACTTGACACACTCAACAGAAGACCTGGCACACTCAATAGAAGACCTGGCACACTCAATAGAAGACTTGACACACTCAACAGAAGACCTGGCACACTCAATAGAAGACCTGGCACACTCAATAGAAGACTTGACACACTCAACAGAAGACCTGGCACACTCAATAGAAGACCTGGCACACTCAATAGAAGACTTGACACACTCAACAGAAGGCCTGGCACACTCAGGGAAAAACCTGGCACACAATGGAAGAACAAACACTCAGTAGGAAACCACTCATTGAAAGACTTGGTGCACTTAGTAAAAGGCCTGGCACACTCATTAGAAGATCAGGCACACTCAGTAGAGAAACAAGCACACATATGGGAAGGCTTGGCACACTTACTAAAAGACCTGGCACACTCATTGAAAAACCTGGCACACCTATTAGAAGACCTGGGACACCCAACAGATGATTAGGCATTCTCATCGGAAGGCTTGGGACACTTAGTAAAAGATCCGGCACATTTAGTAGAAGACCGGCATACTCATCAGGGACAGGGTTTGTGAAGCAGCATTTTTTTTTTCTGCTTCAACTTTCATTCCTCACTGGATAAGTCATATTTCATGCCTGAACCCTGATATCCTGAATACCAGCATGACTTCACACCTCGTCTTGGGGCGGTACCATTAAGTCTAGACGGGTTACAATTAGAGATGAGCGAATCGAACTTGGCGAAGTGGAATTCGTTTCGAAGATTAGGAAATATTCGATTCGCGCCGAATCCGAAAATTAGCAAACTTCGGATGCACGAATCGAATTTTCCCAAAAATGGCGGCGAAATGTGTGGCGATGGAGCGGGGATCTCTGGGAAGGCGCGCAGACAAGGCGCGCTGACCCATAATGCATTCATTCATGACATGTGATCGCATTAGCCAATCAGCAGCCAGCCAGCACTGTGTAATGGTGGAGCTATAAATCGCGGCCATCTTAGAATTCTCCATTAGCCTCCAGTCATTCAAGAGAGACAGACCTGGCTGTATTAGGGACAGAGTTAGGGCCTCAGAGACTTTAGGGCCACAGAATCGTTACTTAGGGACACAGAATCGTTACTCAGGGACACAGAATTGTTACTCAGGGACACAGAATTGTTACTCAGGGACACAGAATCGTTACTCAGGGACAGACACAGAATTGTTACTCAGGGACACAGAATTTTTACTGAGGGACACAGAATCGTTACTCAGGGACACAGAATTGTTACTCAGGGACACAGAATCGTTACTCAGGGACACAGAATTGTTACTCAGGGACACAGAATTGTTACTCAGGGACAGACACAGAATTGTTACTCAGGGACAGACACAGAATTGTTACTCAGGGACACAGAATTGTTACTGAGGGACACAGAATCGTTACTCAGGGACACAGAATTGTTACTCAGGGACACAGAATTGTTACTCAGGGACAGACACAGAATTGTTACTCAGGGACACAGAATTGTTACTCAGGGACACAGAATTGTTACTGAGGGACACAGAATCGTTACTCAGGGACACAGAATTGTTACTCAGGGACACAGAATTGTTACTCAGGGACAGACACAGAATTGTTACTCAGGGACACAGAATCGTTACTCAGGGACACAGAATTGTTACTCAGGGACAGACACAGAATTGTTACTCAGGGACACAGAATCGTTACTCAGGGACACAGAATCGTTACTCAGGGACACAGAATTGTTACTGAGGGACACAGAATTGTTACTCAGGGACACAGAATTGTTACTCAGGGACACAGAATCGTTACTGAGGGACACAGAATCGTTACTGAGGGACACAGAATCGTTACTCAGGGACACAGAATTGTTACTCAGGGACACAGAATTGTTACTCAGGGACACAGAATTGTTACTGAGGGACACAGAATTGTTACTGAGGGACACAGAATCGTTACTCAGGGACACTGTACCGCCTCCTCATGCTGCTGCCAGGTCCAGAGTGTGTCATGGGTCCCTGTACGGCCTCCCATTGCTGCTGTCTCCATCGCCACACTCTGCCATGTGCCACTTTCAGGTCTCCTCACACTGCTGGTGGGTTCCATTTTGTCATAGGGTGCTGTATGGCCTCCCATTGCTGCTGCCAGGCCCGTAATCTGCCATGGGCTCCCGTACCGACTCCTCATGCTGCTGCCAGGCCCGTAATCTGTCATGGGCCCCTGTACCGCCTCCTCATGCTGCTGCCAGGTCCAGAGTGTGTCATGGGTCCCTGTACGGCCTCCCATTGCTGCTGTCTCCATCGCCACACTCTGCCATGTGCCACTTTCAGGTCTCCTCACACTGCTGGTGGGTTCCATTTTGTCATAGAGTGCTGGCAGATTACGGGCCTCCCATTGCTGCTGCCAGGCCCGTAATCTGCCATGGGCCCCCGTACCGACTCCTCATGCTGCTGCCAGGCCCGTAATCTGTCATGGGCCCCTGTACCGCCTCCTCATGCTGCTGCCAGGTCCAGAGTGTGTCATGGGTCCCTGTACGGCCTCCCATTGCTGCTGTCTCCATCGCCACACTCTGCCATGTGCCACTTTCAGGTCTCCTCACACTGCTGGTGGGTTCCATTTTGTCATAGAGTGCTGGCAGATTACGGGCCTCCCATTGCTGCTGCCAGGCCCGTAATCTGCCATGGGCCCCCGTACCGACTCCTCATGCTGCTGCCAGGCCCGTAATCTGTCATGGGCCCCTGTACCGCCTCCTCATGCTGCTGCCAGGTCCAGAGTGTGTCATGGGTCCCTGTACGGCCTCCCATTGCTGCTGCCAGGCCCGTAATCTGCCATGGGCCCCCGTACCGACTCCTCATGCTGCTGCCAGGCCCGTAATCTGTCATGGGCCCCTGTACCGCCTCCTCATGCTGCTGCCAGGTCCAGAGTGTGTCATGGGTCCCTGTACGGCCTCCCATTGCTGCTGTCTCCATCGCCACACTCTGCCATGTGCCACTTTCAGGTCTCCTCACACTGCTGGTGGGTTCCATTTTGTCATAGAGTGCTGGCAGATTACGGGCCTCCCATTGCTGCTGCCAGGCCCGTAATCTGCCATGGGCCCCCGTACCGACTCCTCATGCTGCTGCCAGGCCCGTAATCTGTCATGGGCCCCTGTACCGCCTCCTCATGCTGCTGCCAGGTCCAGAGTGTGTCATGGGTCCCTGTACGGCCTCCCATTGCTGCTGCCAGGCCCGTAATCTGCCATGGGCCCCCGTACCGACTCCTCATGCTGCTGCCAGGCCCGTAATCTGTCATGGGCCCCTGTACCGCCTCCTCATGCTGCTGCCAGGTCCAGAGTGTGTCATGGGTCCCTGTACGGCCTCCCATTGCTGCTGTCTCCATCGCCACACTCTGCCATGTGCCACTTTCAGGTCTCCTCACACTGCTGGTGGGTTCCATTTTGTCATAGGGTGCTGGCAGATTACGGGCCTCCCATTGCTGCTGCCAGGCCCGTAATCTGCCATGGGCCCCCGTACCGACTCCTCATGCTGCTACCAGGCCCGTAATCTGTCATGGGCCCCTGTACCGCCTCCTCATGCTGCTGCCAGGTCCAGAGTGTGTCATGGGTCCCTGTACGGCCTCCCATTGCTGCTGCCAGGCCCGTAATCTGCCATGGGCCCCCGTACCGACTCCTCATGCTGCTGCCAGGCCCGTAATCTGTCATGGGCCCCTGTACCGCCTCCTCATGCTGCTGCCAGGTCCAGAGTGTGTCATGGGTCCCTGTACGGCCTCCCATTGCTGCTGTCTCCATCGCCGCACTCTGCCATGTGCCACTTTCAGGTCTCCTCACCCTGCTGGTGGGTTCCATTTTGTCATAGGGTGCTGTATGGCCTCCCATTGCTGCTGCCAGGCCCGTAATCTGCCATGGGCCCCCGTACCGACTCCTCATGCTGCTGCCAGGCCCGTAATCTGTCATGGGCCCCTGTACCGCCTCCTCATGCTGCTGCCAGGTCCAGAGTGTGTCATGGGTCCCTGTACGGCCTCCCATTGCTGCTGTCTCCATCGCCACACTCTGCCATGTGCCACTTTCAGGTCTCCTCACACTGCTGGTGGGTTCCATTTTGTCATAGAGTGCTGGCAGATTACGGGCCTCCCATTGCTGCTGCCAGGCCCGTAATCTGCCATGGGCCCCCGTACCGACTCCTCATGCTGCTGCCAGGCCCGTAATCTGTCATGGGCCCCTGTACCGCCTCCTCATGCTGCTGCCAGGTCCAGAGTGTGTCATGGGTCCCTGTACGGCCTCCCATTGCTGCTGCCAGGCCCGTAATCTGCCATGGGCCCCCGTACCGACTCCTCATGCTGCTGCCAGGCCCGTAATCTGTCATGGGCCCCTGTACCGCCTCCTCATGCTGCTGCCAGGTCCAGAGTGTGTCATGGGTCCCTGTACGGCCTCCCATTGCTGCTGTCTCCATCGCCACACTCTGCCATGTGCCACTTTCAGGTCTCCTCACACTGCTGGTGGGTTCCATTTTGTCATAGAGTGCTGGCAGATTACGGGCCTCCCATTGCTGCTGCCAGGCCCGTAATCTGCCATGGGCCCCCGTACCGACTCCTCATGCTGCTGCCAGGCCCGTAATCTGTCATGGGCCCCTGTACCGCCTCCTCATGCTGCTGCCAGGTCCAGAGTGTGTCATGGGTCCCTGTACGGCCTCCCATTGCTGCTGCCAGGCCCGTAATCTGCCATGGGCCCCCGTACCGACTCCTCATGCTGCTGCCAGGCCCGTAATCTGTCATGGGCCCCTGTACCGCCTCCTCATGCTGCTGCCAGGTCCAGAGTGTGTCATGGGTCCCTGTACGGCCTCCCATTGCTGCTGTCTCCATCGCCACACTCTGCCATGTGCCACTTTCAGGTCTCCTCACCCTGCTGGTGGGTTCCATTTTGTCATAGGGTGCTGTATGGCCTCCCATTGCTGCTGCCAGGCCCGTAATCTGCCATGGGCCCCCGTACCGACTCCTCATGCTGCTGCCAGGCCCGTAATCTGTCATGGGCCCCTGTACCGCCTCCTCATGCTGCTGCCAGGTCCAGAGTGTGTCATGGGTCCCTGTACGGCCTCCCATTGCTGCTGTCTCCATCGCCACACTCTGCCATGTGCCACTTTCAGGTCTCCTCACACTGCTGGTGGGTTCCATTTTGTCATAGAGTGCTGGCAGATTACGGGCCTCCCATTGCTGCTGCCAGGCCCGTAATCTGCCATGGGCCCCCGTACCGACTCCTCATGCTGCTGCCAGGCCCGTAATCTGTCATGGGCCCCTGTACCGCCTCCTCATGCTGCTGCCAGGTCCAGAGTGTGTCATGGGTCCCTGTACGGCCTCCCATTGCTGCTGCCAGGCCCGTAATCTGCCATGGGCCCCCGTACCGACTCCTCATGCTGCTGCCAGGCCCGTAATCTGTCATGGGCCCCTGTACCGCCTCCTCATGCTGCTGCCAGGTCCAGAGTGTGTCATGGGTCCCTGTACGGCCTCCCATTGCTGCTGTTTCCATCGCCACACTCTGCCATGTGCCACTTTCAGGTCTCCTCACACTGCTGGTGGGTTTCATTTTGTCATAGGGTGCTGTATGGCCTCCCATTGCTGCTGCCTCCACCGCCACACTGTGGCTCCACACTCTGGTTTTGGCCCCGTGACTGCCCAAATGAGTGAAGTGTGCGGTGATTCTAAGATCGACGGCACTCATCTGCATGTCATACTGACTGACAGTATTATTTCTCTTCCCCAGCAGACTCCAAGGGCATTTAAATTAAAGGTACAGTGTTCTGCACTAATATAAAGGCTCTCTGAAGCCTAGAAACACCCTTTTAATAAGTTAAATTCGCAGCGAATAAATTCGCATCGAATCAAATTTATTCCGCAAATTAGGCGAATCAGCCGAATCGAATTTTTGAATAATTCGCTCATCTCTAGTTACAATGAAAGACCTGGCACACTTAGTAGAAGACCAGACACACTCAATGAAAGATCAGGCAAGTGGCACACTCTTTGGCAGACCTGGCAGTTGGCACACTTAGTAAAAGACCTGGCATATTCAATGGAAGACCCAGCACACTCATTGGCAAACTTGGCACATTTGGGGAGAAGACTTGGCACACACAGTAGAAGACCAGGCACACTCAATGAAAGACTTGGCACATTCAATGGAAGACCTGACAGTTGGCACACTCATTGAAGACCTGACACACTCAGTAGAAGACCAGGCATTCTTAATAGAAGACTTGGCACACTCAGTAGAAAACCAAGCATACTCAGTGGAAGATCTGGCATACTCAATGGAAGACCTGCCACACTTAACGGAAGACCTGGCACACTCAATGGAAGACCTGGCACACTCATTAGAAGACCTGGCATACCCAATGGAAGACCAGGCACACTCAATGGAAGACCTGGCACACTTAACGGAAGACCTGGCACACTTAATGGAAAACCTGGCACACTCAATGGAAGACCTTGCATACTCAGTAGAAGACCTGGCATACTCAATGGAAGACCTGGCACTTTCAGGAGAAGACCTGGCACACTCAGTAGAAGACCTGGCATTCTCAATGGAAGACCTTGCACACTCAGTAGAAGACCTGGCACAATTAATGGAAGACCTGGCACACTCAGTAGAAGACCTGGCACACTTAATGGAAGACCAGGCACACTCAATGGAAGACCTGGCACATTCGGGAGAAGACCTGGCACACTCAATGGAAGACCTGGCACACTCAGTAGAAGACCTGGTGTACTTAATTGAAGACCTGGCACTTTCAGTAGAAAACCAGGCATACTTAATGGAAGACCTGGCACACTTAATGGAAGACCTGGCATACTCAATGGAAGACCTGGCACTTTCAGGAGAAGACCTGGCACACTCAATGAAAGACCTGGCACACTCAGTAGAAGACCTGACATACTCAATGGAAGACCTGGCACTTTCAGGAGGGAGAAGATCTGGCACACTCAGTAGAAGACCTGGCACACTTACTGGAAGACCTGGCATACTCAATGGAAAACCTAGCACTTTCAGGAGAAGACCTGACACACTTAATGGAAGACCTGGCACACTTAATGGAAGACCTGGCACACTCAATGGAAGACCTGGCATTTTCAGGAGAAGACCTGGCACACTCAATGGAAGACCTAGCACACTTAATGGAAGACCAGGCACACTTAATGGAAGACCTGGCACACTCAATGGAAGACCTGGCATTTTCAGGAGAAGACCTGGCACACTCAATGGAAGACCTAGCACACTTAATGGAAGACCAGGCACACTTAATGGAAGACCTGGCACACTCAATGGAAGACCTGGCATTTTCAGGAGAAGACCTGGCACACTCAATGGAAGACCTAGCATACTTAATGGAAGACCCGGCACACTTAATGGAAGACCAGACACACTCAATGGAAGACCTGGCACACTTAATGGAAGACCTGGCACACTCAGTAGAAGACCTGACACACTTAATGGAAGACCAGGCACACTCAGTAGAAGACCTAACACACTTAATGGAAGACCTGGCACACTTAATGGAAGACCTGTCATACTCAATGGAAGACCCGGCAAACTCAATGGAAGACCTGGCACACTTAATGAAAGACCCGGCAAACTCAATGGAAGACCTGGCACTTTCAGGAGAAGACCTGGCACACTTAATGGAAGACCTGGCACACTCAGGAGAAGACCTGGCACACTCAATGGAAGACCTGGCACATTCAGGAGAAGACCTGGCACACTTAATGGAAGACCTGGCACACTCAATGGAAGACCTGGCACACTCAATGGAAGACCTGGCACACTCAGGAGAAGACCGATGAAACGTGTCCTTGAGGTCCATCCTTGTATAGATCTGTACCTGTAATTGTTTTCTAGACTTTGAGGATCTCCTAGAAACAAATCTCTCATTTGTGCGGCTTCAAGGATTGCAGGTCGATGGAGAGATTTGTCTCCTGAGAATAATCTCATGGGGGGGGGGGAGGGGGGTATATTAATGGCAAGGCTACAAATGGAAGGGCTGTCGCATCGATCACCGATTCTTTGGAGGCTCCCGTAAGACCAGCAGCATACTCAGGATTCATCTCAGCTGAGTACAGCCCGGCGCGCACCCCCAGCAATTCGCTTCCAACGGGAAGAACCGCCATTAATCCTCTCTATGGCAGTCAGTTGGACGGAGGAGATAAATCTCTTGGAGCTCAACCAAAGGTATAGAGTTCGATCGGTCGCGTGGAAGGAACCCCTCGTCGCCAGACGTCCTTTGCAAATCTTTAAAGTCCCGATAATATTACACGTAGGTCTCGTTTAGACTAGGGCGGTAAAAACGACAGGATGGACCATGTTTTTAACACCCCTCGCCCCAACATGGATCCCTTTTTAAAGGAGGAGTGGACTCCAGGCAGATTCTGGAGGGAGTCTTTTACCCAATGATGCACTCATGACTCTGGGGACCTCTAGAGGCCGACCTAGGTAACTACATGGCCTCTCACTACAGGGTTCCCGACTCTCGCTATGGAAACATCTAGTGGTCAGATTGGGGAACTACACTGGGATCCACCATCCCTATACCCTGCTACAGCCTTTCTCTCTTTTACATGGAGGACCCTTTGAAAGAACTTTTTTGGCTTCAGGGAACCCCTTGTGATGGTCGGTGGGAAGAACCAACTATGGCGGTCATTGAGGAAAAATCTCTCCCTTCAAAAAAAAAACGGAAAAAAAAAAATATTTCATTTAAATTCTTTTTCTGGAATTTTTCCGTTTCCTTTCATTTACTCGTTTTTCAAATTCAATTTAGATTTTTCCGAATTCGGTTGAATTGAATTCAGTTTGACCAAATTCGGGGATATTTGAATGGACATTCGAATCTATTCTATTCGGAATTCGAAGTTCAGAAGACGGTTATATTCTTTCTATTGTATTCTTTTATTTTTTATCCTATTCTTTTGTATTTTACTCTAATCTATTCTATTCGAATTCAGACTTATTCATTTCAGAATTTGAATTTCAGAAGACATTTATATTCTTTCTTTTCTATTCTGTGCTATGCTTTTCTAGTCTTTTCTTTTCTATTCTAATCTATTTTATTCGAATTGTAAGTTATTCTATTCATAATTCAAATTTCAGAAGACGGTTATGTTCTTTCTATCTTATTCTATTCTGTTCCTTTCTATTATCTTCTCTTTTCTATTCTAATCTAATCCATTCAAATTCAAATTTATTCTATTCGGAATTCGAATTTCAGAAGACAGTTATATTCTATTCTATTCCATGCTATGCGTTTCTATTCTTTTCTTTTCTATTCCATTCTAATCTATTTTATTCGAATTGTAATTTGTTCTATTCAAAATTCAAATTTCAGAAGATGGTTATATTCTTTTTATCTTTTTCTATTCTGTTCCTTTCTATTCTTTTCTTTTCTATTATCTTCTCTTTTATTATTTTCTGTTCTAATCTATTCTATTTTATTTAAATTTATTCTATTTAAAATTAAAATTTCAGAAGATGGTTATATTCTTTTTATCTTTTTCTATTCTGTTCCTTTCTATTCTTTTCTTTTCTATTATCTTCTCTTTTATTATTTTCTGTTCTAATCTATTCTATTTTATTTAAATTTATTCTATTTAAAATTCAAATTTCAGAAGATGGTTATATTCTTTTTATCTTTTTCTATTCTGTTCCTTTCTATTCTTTTCTTTTCTATTATCTTCTCTTTTATTATTTTCTGTTCTAATCTATTCTATTTTATTTAAATTTATTCTATTTAAAATTAAAATTTCAGAAGACAGTTATAATCTTTCTATTGTATTCTATTATATGCTTTACTATTCTATTCTTTTCTATTATATTCTAATCTATTCTATTCAAATTTTATATTTATTTTATTCATAATTCAAATTTCAGAAGACGGTTATATTCTTTCTATCTTATTCTATTCTATTCTGTTCTATTCTTTTATGTTCTGTTCTGTTATTTTCTTTTCTATTCTCTTCTCTTTTATTCTATTCTAATCTAATCAACTCGAATTCAAATTTATTCTGTTCAAAATTTGAATTTCGGAAGACGGTTATATTCTTTTGTTTGTATTCTAGTGGTTTTTTTCAGTTTTCTTTTCTATTCGTATTCAAACATATTCTACTCACAATTCGAATTTCCGAAGACAGCTATATTCTATTTTATTCTGTTCTATAGTTTGTTTCGATTTCATTGTTTTCTTTTCTATTCTATTCTAATTTATTTTATTCAAAATTCGAATTTCCAAGGATGGTTATATTCTTTCTATTTTATTGTAGTCTATTCTATTCCTTTATTTTCTATTCTATTTTTCTATTTCATTCTACTCTTTTCTATTCTATTCTATCCTATCCCATTCTTTTCTATTCCTTTCCTTTATTTTCTAATCTATTCTATTCTATTTTATTGCATTCTGTTTTATAATTTTTTTCTGTTCTATTCTATCATTTTCTATTTTTTTCCTATTCACTTCCTTTACTTTCTATCCAGTTTAATTCTATTCTTGTTTTAAAATTTGATTTAGTTTTTTAATTAGATTGCAATCAAATTTTGGCCAAAATTATTTTTTTTCATTTTTTTGGATCTGTTTAATTTTGTTATTATCGTAATTTGGAGATTTGGGTGAATTCGAATAGCTGAATAATGAAAATTTTGTCCAATTTTCGATTCAGAACCAAACGGATTGCACGTGTCCAATACTTGCATTGCAAAGGGAGAGAGGGGACGCGTCTTAGCAGACATGTTACCGTGGGTTGTGTAACCCTGCAATGATGCCAGGAGGCGGGCTTTGTAATCATGTGACCTCCGTGATTGGCTGTCAGTGGTCACATGATTGCTTCTTTCCGTTAGGTGCTGGTAACTTCGCAGGGCATGCGCTCTCGGCACACTGAGAGGCTGCAATCAAGGCCCACCCACTGAGTGGCTGCGATCAAGGCCCACCCACTGAGAGGCTAAGATCAATCCCACCTGCTGAGAGGCTGCGATCAAGGCCCACCCACTGAGAGGCCACTATCAAGGCCCACCCGCTGAGAGCCTGCGATCAAGGCCCACCCGCTGAGAGGCTGCGATCAAGGCCCACCCGCTGAGAGGCTGCGATCAAGGCCCACCCACTGAGAGGCCGCAATCAAGGCCAACCTGCTGAGAAACTGCCATCAAGGCCAACCCAGTGACAGGCTGCAATTAAGGCCAACCCGCTGAGAGGCTGCAATTAAGGCACACCCACTGAGAGGTTGCGATCAAGGCCCACCCGCTGAGAGGCTGCGAGCAAGGCACACCCGCTGAGAGGCCGCGATCAAGTCCCACCCGCTGAGAGGCCGCGATCAATGCCCACCCGCTGAGAGGCCGCGATCAATGCCCACCCGCTGAGAGGCCGCGATCAAGGCCCACCCGCTGAGAGGCTGCGATCAAGGCCCACCCGCTGAGAGGCTGCGATCAAGGCTCACCCGCTGAGAGGCTAAGATCAATCCCACCCGCTGAGAGGCTAAGATCAATCCCACCCGCTGATAGGCCGCGATCAAGGCCCACCCGGTGAGAGGCCGCGATCAAGGCCCACCCGCTGAGAGGCTGCGATCAAGGCCCATCCGCTGAGAGGCTAAGATCAATCCCACCCGTTGATAGGCCACGATCAAGGCCCACCCGCTGAGAGGCCGCGATCAAGGCCCACCCACTGAGAGGGTACAATCAAGGCCCACCCGCTGAGAGGCCGCAATCAAGGCCCACCCGCTGAGAGGCTGCGATCAAGGCACATCCGCTGAGACTCTGCGATCAAGGCCCACCCGCTGAGAGGCCGCGATCAAGGCCCACCCACTGAGAGGCCGCGATCAAGTCCCACCTGCTGAGAGGCCGTGATCAAGGCCCACCTGCTGAGAGGCCGCGATCAAGGCCCACCCGCTGAGAGGGTACGATCAAAGCCCACCCGCTGAGAGGCCATGATCAAGGCGCACCCACCATGAGGCCGCGATCAAGCCCCACCCGTTGAGAGGCCATGATCAAGGCCCACTCTCTGCGACGCTGTGATCAATGCCCACCCGCTGAGAGGCCCTGATCAAGGCGCACCCACTATGAGGCCGCGATCAAGCCCCACCCGTTGAGAGGCCGCGATCAATGCCCACCCGCTGAGAAGCTGCGATCAAGGCCCACCTGCTGAGAGGCTGCATGTTTGCAAGCTCTTGGCGGTGAGGGGTTGCACGAGGTCTGCCTCTGGTGCCTGTTGGACAGCAAAGTCAACTATATTTCTATATGAGGAACATAGAGGTCGCAGGCTGTTCGATTGGAATTTGGAGCACAATGTCTATCTGACTACATATGTATTTCCTCACCTTCAGCCGGGCTTTACCTTCCTGGCAATGTGGTCAGCTTTGTACTCGTGTTGGGAAGCCGATTCAGTGATTTTTTTTTTAAACTAAGTGCAGAAACCAACCCGGCATCACTAAGTGCCTACAAGAATAAGTATCACGTACCTGGTGATGGAGGCCAATGGAGAGAGGGCTTCCCTTGTGGCTAAGTTATGGACTCCCCTGAGAGAGGACAGCGGGAGTCAGGCCCAAAGTTGCACAGGTCGCCTGTAGGAGTGCTGGGTGGTGGTCCACTCAGAAGCACAGCTGATGCATGGAGATAGGTCTGCAGACAGGAGGCGCCTGTGCGTGGTATGCAAGCCCTTCCGGGATTTAGATGTTTACTGGGTAGTCGGTTCAAGCCAAGGTCAGGTACCAGGTGGGAATCAGAGCAGACGTAGTCAGATGGGATAGCCGAGGTCATTCACAGAGGAGAGAGAGAGAGAGTATCTGTAAGCCAGGCCGAGGTCAGATCAGGGGTAAATCAGAGTAGACATGTTAAGGAGCAAGCCGAGTCGGTAACAGGAAATCACGAGTCAGAATCACAGGGAACAGGAACAGGGCCCTGGGAGCTAGAGATCATCCAGCAACTAGAGGAAGTGATGAGCCTCCTTTTAAAGGCCGTCTGGCACCAGACTGAGGCTGATGTGTCCTTCTGCGGCCATGCAGAGTACTGGCAGAAATGCCAGATCTTCCAGAACTCCTGCCGTGGACAGGACTCTGACAATAACAAAGGACTATTGAATGGACTGCAGAGCCAGGACCTCGATGACCATCAGTTAAATGCCAATAGTCACCAGCGCTGGTTTGGCCATCAATCTTCACTAGGAAAATTAGAGTTGGGAACACAATGCCTATCTGACTACGTATCTATTTCCTCGCCTTCAGCCGGGCTTTGCCTTCCTGGCAATGTGGTCAGCTTTGTACTCGTGTTGGGAAGCCAATTTGGTGTTTTTTTTTTTTTTAAATGAAGTGCAGAAACCAACCCGGCATCACTAAGTGCCTACAAGTATAACAAAGGACTATTCGATGGACTGCAGAGCCGGGACCTCGATGACCATCAGTTAAATGCCAATAGTCGCCGGCGCTGGTTTGGCCATCAATCTTCACTTGGAAAATCCACTTACAGCGGTTGGAGCAGAAACACGAAACACGAATTAACTCGAAATCAATTCCCCATCACACCGCGCGATACAGTCCATTTGTGTCCCGGCGTCCCGGCGAGAGGAGGAACATTTAGCATCGAGCCGTTAGCAAGTTTTCAATGACAAGGAGACTCGGCAGAAACGCCGTCCGCTGTCAGTTTGGCCGCGGATTTTAAGAGGCGTGTTACTGGCGAGCCGTCGTTCCGAGAGAGATTGTTTGCTTAAGCTTTTTAATTAAAGAGGAGACAAAGGGAAAGGCGGGAGACGTCAAATAAAAAGGTCATAAAAAAGGGAAATGCAACGAGGATTAAAGAAAAAACAATACGATGAAAATCATTTAAGCGACTCGGCGTGAAACGGATAAAACA
The DNA here is from genome assembly GCF_062004578.1 of Staurois parvus. Classification (NCBI taxonomy): domain Eukaryota; kingdom Metazoa; phylum Chordata; class Amphibia; order Anura; family Ranidae; genus Staurois; species Staurois parvus. The sequence continues at coordinate 67,181 of NW_028320006.1, read as the reverse complement.
AACAACAGCTGAGGGTTTTATGGGGCACAGGAGCCTTGGCACAGGAGGAATCGAAACAGGTGTATAAATTATTGAGGAACGTTCGCTGGAGGGTTATAAGTCGATGTAAACCCAATCGCTGAAATCTCCTGGAAGCTTTAACATGTTAGGGAGTATAGACGGGTGGTGAGAGGGAGGTGCTGTTCTCTCTTTTTTTTTTTTCTCTTACTTTTTATGTTTTATTACATTGTATTATATTTAATCTTTTATTATTATTTTTTTATGTAACTTTATTGCTGTAACAAGCTACCATGGGCAGGTGAAACCCACATGGAAGAAAACATATTTTAAGAATATTCTTTCCAAATATATTGACATATATTTGAAAAACTACCATTTTGGCCGCATTCAATATATTTCAAAATGTATTTCAATAAATATAGATATATACTGTATCGATAGATAGATAGATAGATAGATAGATAGATAGATAGATAATAGATAATAGATAGATAATAGATAGATAGATAATAGATAGATAGATAGATAGATAATAGATAGATAGATAGATAGATAGATAGATAATAGATAGATAGATAGATAGATAGATAGATAGATAGATAGATAGATAGATACTAGATAGATAGATAGATAGATAGATAATAGATAGATAGATAGATAATAGATAGATAATAGATAGATAGATAGATAGATAGATAGATAGATAATAGATAGATAGATAGATAGATAGATAGATAGATAGATAGATAGATAGATAAATAGATAGATAGATAATAGATAGATAGATAGATAGATAGATAGATAGATAGATAGATAGATAATAGATAGATAGGTAATAGATAGATAGATAATAGATAGATAGATAGATAGATAGATAGATAGATAGATAAATAGATAGATAATAGATAGATAGATAGATAGATAGATAGATAGATAGATAGATAGATAGATAATAGATAGATAGATAGATAATAGATAGATAGATAGATAATAGATAGATAGATAATAGATAGATAGATAGATAGATAGATAGATAGATAGATAGATAGATAATAGATAGATAGATAGATAATAGATAGATAGATAGATAATAGATAGATAGATAATAGATAGATAGATAATAGATAGATAGATAGATAATAGATAGATAGATAGATAATAGATAGATAGATAGATAATAGATAGATAGATAAATAGATAGATAGATAGATAGATAGATAGATAGATAATAGATAGATAGATAGATAGATAGATAGATAGATAGATAGATAGATAGATAATAGATAGATAGGTAATAGATAGATAGATAGATAGATAGATAGATAGATAATAGATAGATAGATAGATAGATAGATAGATAGATAATAGATAGATAGATAGATAGATAGATAGATAGATAGATAGATAGATAAATAGATAGATAGATAGATAGATAGATAGATAGATAGATAATAGATAGATAGATAGATAGATAATAGATAGATAGGTAATAGATAGATAGATAATAGATAGATAATAGATAGATAGATAGATAGATAGATAGATAGATAGATAGATAAATAGATAGATAGATAGATAATAGATAGATAATAGATAGATAGATAGATAGATAGATAGATAGATAGATAGATAGATAATAGATAGATAATAGATAGATAGATAATAGATAGATAGAGAGATAGATAATAGATAGATAGATAGATAGATAGATAGATAGATAGATAGATAGATAGATAGATAATAGATAATAGATAGATAGATAGATAGATAGATAGATAGATAGATAGATAATAGATAGATAGATAGATAGATAGATAGATAGATAGATAATAGATAGATAGATAGATAGATAGATAGATAATAGATAGATAGATAGATAGATAGATAATAGATAGATAGATAGATAGATAGATAGATAGATAGATAGATAATAGATAGATAGATAGAGAGATATACACATACAGCATGTTGAAATGCATTTCTTATATATTACAAAATATATGAAAAATATGAAAAATATTTTTTAAAAATATATTCTTCTGATTTTTTTTTATCATATAACAAATTCATTTTAAGATATATTTTTAAATATATTTATAATTGCTTTCCAAAAATGTAGATTAAATGTCTTTTTAAAGACATACAGTATATTTGAAATGTATTTTTAAAAATATTTTTCATATACTTTGTAATAAAAAGGCATTTCAACATGCAGTATATATATATACTGTATGTTTTAAAATTAATTTTTATTACAAAACATGCAAAACATATGAAAAATATTTTTTAAAAATACATTTTCAAATATACTGTATGTCTTTAACTAGTTGCCGACCGCAGATAGCCGAATGACGGCTTCACTGCGGCCGGCCAGTTCTGGGTGGACGTCATATGACGTCCCCCCAGAATGCGCTCTCCTGCGCGCCCCCAGGGGGCGCGCACCCGGCGATCTCCGTGATCGCTGTGTCCTACGGACACAGCTGATCATGTGATGTGGTAAAAGGCCGATCCCAGCGGCCTTTTACCACGTGATCAGCGGTGTCCAATGACACGCTGATCACAGGGAAATGCAAGTGCCGGTTCTCGGCTGCACTTTCCTCACGCTGTCAGATCGTGAGGAAAGTACTGCCGAGAACCGGCAGTTGTCAGAGCGGGGATCGGCACCGATCATCAGGGCACTGATGATCAGTGCCCTGATGATCGGTGCCTAGCAGTGCCACCCGCAAGTTCCGCCCACCTGTGCCCAGCAGTGCACCCACTAGCTCCGCCCACCTGTGCCCAGCAGATCACCCACCTGTGCCCAGCAGTGCACCCACCTGTGCCACTCTGCAGTGTCACACACCTGTGCCCAGAAGTGCCACCTACCTGTGCCCAGAAGTGCCACCCACCTGTGCCCACCCACCTGTGCCCACCAGTGCCACCCACCTGTGCCCACCCACCAGTGTTGCCCACCAGTGCCACCCACCAGTGCAGCCCAGCAGTGCTGCCAGTCAGTGCCACCAGTCAGTGCCCAGGGGTTGTGCCAGTCAGTGCCGCCAGTCAGTGCCCAGCAGTGATGCCAGTCAGTGCCGTCTATCAGTACCCATCATCAGTGTCACCTATCAGTGCCGCCTATCAGTGCTGCATATTAGTGCCGCCTATCCGTGACCCCTAATTAGTGCTGTCTATCAGTGCCGCCTATCCGTGCCACCTCAGTACTGCCTATCAGTGCCCTTTAGTGCTGCCTATCAGTGCCCATCAGTGCCGCCTATCAGTGCCCATCAGTGCTGCCTCATCAACGCACATCAGTGAAGGAGAAAAAATACCTGTTTGAAAAATTTTATAATAGAAACAAAGAAAAATTTTTTTTTTTTCAAATTTTTTGCACTTTTTTTATTTATAGCGCAAAAAGTAAAGTGCCCAGTGGCGATTAAATACCACCAAAAGAAAGCTCTATTTGTGAGAAAAAAATGATCAAAATTTCATATGGGTACAATGTTGCATGACCGCGCAATTGTCAATCAAAGTGCGGCAGCGCTGAAAGCTGAAAATTGGCCTGGTAAATAAGGGGGTATAAGTGCCTGGTAGGCGAGGGGTTAAAAAGACATTTAATCTACATTTTTGGAAAGCAATTACAAATATATTTAAAAACATCTTAAAATTTCTTTTTTATATATGTTAAAAAAAATCTGAAGAATATATTTAAAAAATATATATTTTTAAAAATATTTTTCATATATTTTGTAATATCAAAAATGCATTTCAACACACAGTGTATATATTTTGAAATATATTGAATACGTCCAAAATTGTAGTATTTCAAATATATTTATCTTCCATGTCCTTTAGATGCCCGAAGTCTCCCTTGCCCTCCACCGCAGCTACTCAAGCACAGGACACACTTGATTAGCTGCATGCTTGGTTACAGTAGTCGAGGAATGAAAGCTGTGACCCCGGACGTGACTCAACCGTTTGCGCGATGTATTGCGATTGGGCGGCCCTTACAGGCACAGCAGCGTACCTGTTTCCAGGTACAGGGCACACAATCGAAACCTCTTCCCTCGCCCACCTACTAATTGTACACGGCGAGAGTTTGTCAGTAGATCCCGGCCAATGATTCAAACCCAATCACAGCACAGAACTCTAGGTTGACAACCAACACAGAGCTCTGTACAGAGGGAACGATCTCTCTGTTTCTTCTCCCTGTAAAGCACAGAGATAAAAAACAAAGAAATGTTTAGTAAAAAGCAGCACATAATACACACAGTACACATTGTGAGGCACACATTTAACCCCTTAATTGATGTTAGATGTAAGATGTTAACCCCTTCCCATAAAAAGAAGAGAATCAGAGCCATCTGAGTGCAGAAAAAAGGGAGAAATGTGATCAAGCTCTTACCTAATCAGTGTGGGATGTTTATCCCAATGTGTAATATTTGTGTTTATTGTTCTTGTGGGCACTGCCCCTATTTCTGGAGTGTATAAAAACTTGTGTTTTCTGCTTAATAAAGAGTTTCTGTTTGACATCCAAGCTAGTCTCGTCTATTCTTGGGTGCAGTGCCCAGATATAATACCTTGGTCCTGTGTCCCAGTGGCAAGGAAGCGGTTCTCTGAAGGAGTCACCCAATCGTGGTGACAGGTGTTCCATAACAAGTAGTATGCCCTCCCCTGCACTGCTAGCCTCCTCCTCCTCACTGTCTTGGCCTCCTCCTCGCTGCCTGAACCTTCATTCTTGCTGCCTGGACCTCTTCCATGCTGCTTGGATTCCCTTATCACTGCCTGGACCTCCTCCGTGATGCCTGGACCTTCACCTCACTGCCTGTACCTCCTGCTTGCTGCCTGGACCTTCTCCTCACTGCCTGGACCTCCTCCTTACTGCCTGGACCTGGTCTACACTACCTGGACCTCTTCCTTGCTTCCTGGACCTCCTCCTCACTGCCTGGATTTCCTCCACGCTTCCTGGACCTCCTCCTCACTGCCTGGAACTCCTCCTCATTGCCTGGACCTCCTCCTCGTTGCCCGGACTTCCTCCTCACTTCCTGGATCTACTACTTGCTGCCTGGACCTCTTCCTCACTGCCAATACCTCTTTGCTGCCTGGGCCTCCTCCTCACTGGCTCAACCTCCTCCTTGCTCCTTGGACCTCCTGCTCCATTCCTGGCCCTTTTCCCCCACTGCCTGGACCTCCTGCTCTCTGCCTGTACCTCTTCTTCACTGCCTGAATATGCTCCTCGGTGCCTGGACCTCCTCCTCACTGCCTGGACCTCCTTTTCACTGCCTGGCCCTTCTCCTTACTGTCTGGACCTCCTGCTCACTGCCTGTACATCTTCTTTACTGCCTGGATATCCTCCTTAGTGCCTGGACCTCCTCCTCACTGCCTGGACCACCTCCTCGCTGTCTGAACCGCCTTCTCTCTGCCTGGGCCTTCTCCTCACTGCCTGGACCTCCTCCTCACTGCCTGGACCTCCTGCTCCCTGCCTGACCATTTTCCTCACTGCCTGGACCTCCTGCTCACTGCCTGTACCTCTTCTTGACTGCCTGAATATGCTCCTTGGTGCCAGGACCTCTCCTCACTGCCTGGACCTCCTCTTCACTGCCAGGACTTCATGCTCACTGCCTGGACCTTCTCCTCACTGCCTGGACCTCCTGCTCACTGCCTGTACATCTTCTTCACTGCCTGGATATCCTCCTCAGTCCCTGGACCTCCTTCTTGCTACCTGGGCCTTCTCCTCACTGCCTGGGCCTTCTCCTCACTGCCTGGACCTCCTCCTCACTGCCTGGACCTCCTCCTCACTGCCTGGACCTCCTCCTCATTGCTCAGTGTTTGTATCTGTTTGCTTGCGTTGCAATGCATGATCTGACATTGACTTCTGAAGCCATGAATTGAGTAGCTGAGGCATTTTTTTTACTGTTCACAGTAGCTGGTTACAAGTATGCCTGCAGTTATTTTAGTGGTACGTCCCTATCATTTTCTTTACATACATTCTCCAGAGCAAAATTGTTCTAGCTCTTTCAGGTTGGATGGGGTTGGTTGCTGTTCTTCAATAGGAAACCCTTGCCATGTTGGCTTTTCAACTAGATTGAGGTCTGGGCTTTGACTGGCCTATACTGAGACATTGGGGTCTTGGTTGTAATCCCTTTCAATATATCTTTTGCTATATGTTCAAGAATATTATCCAGTTGGAAGATGAACCTCCGCCGCAATCTCAGGTTTCCACTCTCTCGAAGATTTTAAAAACGTCCTAAATGTATCTCTGATCATCTTGTCCTTATCAAGAGTCAACGACATTGTTAATATGACCTATGGCCCAGTTCGGTATTGACATACCCTGCAGACCCTTGACCAGGCGACTAAAGATGGCTTGTCCCCCTTCCGCTTTGACCATTACCTCCTCCCTTTTACTTTAAGTAACCACTTGGACGACAAGCTGGATTTAACTAGTTGCCGACCGCAGATAGCCGAATGACGGCTTCACTGCGGCCGGCCAGTTCTGGGTGGACGTCATATGACGTCCCCCCAGAATGCGCTCTCCTGCGCGCCCCAGGGGGCGCGCACCCGGCGATCTCCGTGATCGCTGTGTCCTACAGACACAGCTGATCACGTGATGTGGTAAAAGGCCAATCAGAGCGGCCTTTTACCACGTGATCAGCGGTGTCCAATGACACGCTGATCACAGGGAAATGCAAGTGCCGGTTCTCGGCTGCACTTTCCTCACGCTGTCAGATCGTGAGGAAAGTACTGCCGAGAACTGGCAGTTGTCAGAGCGGGGATCGGCACCAATCATCAGGGCACTGATGATCAGTGCCCTGATGATCGGTGCCTAGCAGTGCCACCCGCAAGTTCCGCCCACCTGTGCCCAGCAGTGCACCCACTAGCTCCGCCCACCTGTGCCCAGCAGATCACCCACCTGTGCCCAGCAGTGCACCCACCTGTGCCCAGCAGTGCACCCACCTGTGCCACTCTGCAGTGTCACACACCTGTGCCCAGAAGTGCCACCTACCTGTGCCCAGAAGTGCCACCCACCTGTGCCCACCCACCTGTGCCCACCAGTGCCACCCACCTGTGCCCACCCACCAGTGCTGCCCACCAGTGCCACCCACCAGTGCAGCCCAGCAGTGCTGCCAGTCAGTGCCACCAGTCAGTGCCCAGGGGTTGTGCCAGTCAGTGCCGCCAGTCAGTGCCCAGCAGTGATGCCAGTCAGTGCCGTCTATCAGTACCCATCATCAGTGTCACCTATCAGTGCCGCCTATCAGTGCTGCATATTAGTGCCGCCTATCCGTGACCCCTAATTAGTGCTGTCTATCAGTGCCGCCTATCCGTGCCACCTCAGTACTGCCTATCAGTGCCCTTTAGTGTTGCCTATCAGTGCCCATCAGTGCCGCCTATCAGTGCCCATCAGTGCTGCCTCATCAACGCACATCAGTGAAGGAGAAAAAATACCTGTTTGAAAAATTTTATAATAGAAACAAAGAAAAAATTTTTTTTTTTAAATTTTTTGCACTTTTTTTATTTATAGCGCAAAAAGTAAAGTGCCCAGTGGCGATTAAATACCACCAAAAGAAAGCTCTATTTGTGAGAAAAAAATGATCAAAATTTCATATGGGTACAAAGTTGCATGACCGCGCAATTGTCAATCAAAGTGCGGCAGTGCTGAAAGCTGAAAATTGGCCTGGTAAGGAAGGGGGTATAAGTGCCCGGTAGGCGAGGGGTTAATGGCTAAACACAACGTTTTATTACAACAATCAATGAATAACATTTGTAACTAATGGAAACGCAGTATAACTGGAGCTTCAAGGTCCAAGTGGGAATCAATAAACAAAACTACCTGCATCCTACTTAAAATAGGCCTCCAGCCGCAACACCACCGACTCAGAGACAACCACCGAAGATACCACCAACAGAAAAACTGGGAGCCGTACTCAGTGGTGTATTTAGGTTTTGTGCTGCCCTAGGCAACACAAAAATCATCTGCCCCCATGGACACCGACCAACACCTCCCCCCCTCCCCCTCCCGCAGAGAGAGCCTGACATTGACCAACAACACCCCTGCCCCCCACCCGTTAGAGCCTTCCACTACCCCCCTCCCGGTGATAGAGAAAATGACACTTATGGTCGCAGCTCCGGACATCTCCAGGAATGAGAGTCAGGCTCTACATACACCATCAAGCAGCTCACAGACTCTCTCAGATCCCACCTGGTTCCCATAACACGCGCGTCCCTTCTTTCATTCCTTCTTCTGGGGGGAGGTGATGCCCCCCTGAAAAGTGCCACCCTAGTCAAGTGCCTTGTTTGCCTTGTGCTAGAAACACCCCTGGCCGTACTTCAGACGGGTCCCTATAAAGTACCTTTTTGTGCCCACAGTAACCTACGGGGACTTTGTACCCTGCTGGCTGCCCATCAGCACCAACCAACACAACCACAACCCAAAAAAGGCGGGAGAGAGGGAAGTTGTCCTTTGCTAATCTTCCTTCTGACTGAAGACCCCGTCCCATACCCCGTCCAAACCACCCCTTATGGCTCCACCCGCTCCTATCTTAACCACTTAGCACACCCATCCTGTTTCTTGCCAACTTAGATGACTTTCCCCTCTCCACCCCTTTAACCCCTGTCATGCTGGCCCTCCATCCATGTCTTTTCCTTTCCTTTTACTCTGGGCCTCCCTATCTTTCCACATAGTATAGTGAGCTGCTGACTTGGCACCTTCCACAGGCAGCTTAACTCTTCATTAAACCACAGAAGTTAATCCTTATCCCCCCCCCCCAGGACAGAATCTCCAGCAGTTTACCTTGTGGGTCAATAAGGGTCTCTATACGATAGCACACTTTATAGACCATAGAAGGATCAGACAGTCTTCCTACTTTTTAGGAACATTCCAGATGCCCCCCACAGAACGGGGCACACGGAGAGCTCTCAGAGTTTTATGTCCTATTTACATGCCAAAGCAATAAACTTTCCTATCAGATGGAATGGGAGTTGGACCTGGGTGGGGGTATAAAGGAGGAAGTGTAGATACAATGGTCAACCATGGTGCACAGGGGAACACTCAATAACTCCCTAATTGCAAGGTATTGTCTCATTGGTACCTTGTCCCTGTGAGGCTTTACAAAACTCTCCCCTGGCACCTCACCAGGATAGAGGTTCGAGGATGCTTTCAAGGATGTGGGCAATATGTTTCTTATCTAGTGGTCCTGCCCGAAGGTTCGGCGATTCTGAAACAAAATATTCAATTTTATCTCTTTGGTGACAGGAAGAAAAGTACCCAAAAAAGCCAAAACAGCGTTGTTCACCGCTCTGCCAGACGAGACCCCCAGACATCTCTGAACCCTCATCTTCTTTATTTTCCTAGCAGCTAAAATGACCATAGAGTGAGCATGGAAACCAGCTGTGGTAAATGTTGAATCGGTCAAACACAAAATATCTCAGATTATGATCGAGGAACAATCGGCAAGTATCCTCGAGGACAAAGACGCCAGGTTTGAAAAAGTGCGGAATCCCTGGATCAAATACCAGCAAGCTCCCTAGTAACCAGGGTGCCCTGGGGGGGGCTGGATGTCTTGGTTGAGGGAACCCATCTATGTCTTTCTTTCTCTCTTTTTCCTTTCTTCCCTCTACTTCCCTCTTTTCTTATTTTTTTACATCACCAATCTTGTCTCTAAATATCACCCAAACCGTACTCTCCGCTCCTCGCAAGACCTCCTGCTCTCTAGCTCCCTTATCTCCTCCTCCCATGCTCATCTCCAGGACTTCTCCAGAGCTTCCCCCATCCTCTGGAACTCTCTACCCCAATTTATCAGACTATCGCCTACTCTGCTGACTTTTAGGCGATCTCTGAAAACCGATCTCTTCAGGGAAGCCTATCCTACCCTCAGCTAATAATGGAATCTTCTACTCCTCCTACCAGTCCATCCCCCACAGTTTCTACCTTTTGTACCACTAGCTCCTCCCTCCTAGATTGTAAGCTCCAAGGATCAGGGCAACCCGCTTAGATTGTAAACTCCTAGGATCAGCCCCTACCTCTTAGATTGTAAGCTCCCGGGATCAGTCCCTCCTATCCCTCTTGTATTGAACTGTATTGATCTGTATTGTCTCCCTTTATATTGTAAAGCTCTGAGCAAACTGTTGGCGCCATAAATCCTGTATAATAATAATATAATAATAATCTGTTGTTGCTAGGGGTAACTTATGGTGCTGGGAGATCAGTTGTTGCTGGGAGGGATCTGCTGTTGAGAGAGATGTCTATTGATGCTGGCTGTTGGGGGGTCTATTGATGCTAGTTGCTGGGAGATCTGTTGTTGCTGCTGGGGTCTATTGTTTCTGGGGGGTCTGGTATTGTTTAGGGGGATCTATTGATGCTGTTTGGGGTCTATTGTTGCTGACTGCAGGGGATCTATTTTACTGCTTTTTTTACTATCATTAACAAACTCCATACTCATTAGCACTAGCACTTCAAAATGTTACTTGGTTCTGAATTCTCTAAAAGGGGTGGCACTGGGAGGTGGGTAGGGGGTGGAAACAATGGATGGTGCTAAGAGGTGGGTTGGGGGCAGAGACAAAGGGGTGACTCAAAAAGGGGGGGTTCCTGCACCTATTCTCTGAGAAAAAAAGGCCTGAAGAAGACAATGACTTCCTAAGTCTTGTCTCTGCGAAGTACTAACACTGACTGAGGTAACATGGAAGAAACACGGAGGGTCTAGCAAGGACTGAACTAACTAGCACTAAACAGAAGATGAGGGCAGAGAGAGATACCAAATCACATAAGTAAACAAGCTGTAGTGGCTATACACCACCCAGGTGTGGACTGACAACTCATGGGGCCCCTGGACAATAGGGGATCATGGGGCCCCTGTGTCCTCACCCACACTCAAACCACTCCCAAAAAAGCATATGAAAGGCACAAACGGGCATCTCATGGGGCCCCCTACTGACCCCGGGCCCTCGGGTGCTGTCCGAGTGTTCCGAATGGTCAGTTCACCCCTGACACCACCACTAGATTTATGCATTCTATAATAGACCAATGGTAACCTGATTCAGTTCAATACAACACAGGAAAAAAATACGTAAAAATAGGACAGAACAGTTCCCAAGAGACCAGGAGGTGACCTACTAGACTTCCCCTGGAGCTAAAATGTCAAGAAAAGTACCACCCAGTGGGAGTGGCTGAGTGTGCTCACTCCAAGCATACCCGTCCATAAGTCCTGGTTAGACCTTTCTGCTGGATAGGGGACCTTCTGCTGCTAGTACTGGCATTTCCCCATTCCATGCTAGACTCCCGACAACACACAGTGATACGTCTCTGACTCCGGAGCTGTAATGTAGCAATAATAACAGCCGGCGCAATACAACATTTATTGCAGCAGATAAAAAAAAGTGGATGGATGTTTGTAAATGCGGCTTGGTGGATTGCAGCACCCGGTTAATTCTCCGAAACACAGAAATATGTTCCTCTAAAATAGTTTTTCCCGGGAATTACCCACTTATACCTAAAACCGTCTAGAAATGATTTCTCGGTACTTTGTGTTATTTTAGTCTGCGATGATACGGTGCATCATTGTTTTTGTCTGTCATTTTCTACTCCGTCTTCCTTCCTCTGGTTTTTAATAATATTGAAGCTTGTAGGTAGACAGCGGCAATGAAAAAAAGATATTTACAAAGTTGGTTCAACCAAAACTAACATCGCATTTCTTTGAGGAAGGCGTGGGGTAGAACCAACAGTTTCTTATACAATATATGTCCAAACGTCTGTGGACACCTGACCATCACACCTAGAAGGAGCTTGTTGGATATCCCATTCCAAAACCATGGACATTAAAAGGGAGTTGCCCCCATTCCACCACCACTGCAACAGCTTCCATTCTTCTGGGTAGGTTTTCCACAACATTTTGGAGTGTCTTTGGGAATTTATGCCTATTTAGCCAAAACAAAATAATGAGGTCAAGTACTGATGTTGGATGAGATGACCTGGCTCATACTTCCAACTTATCCCATTGGTGTTCAGTAGGGTTGAATTCCGGGCTCTGTGCTTACTGAGTTCCTCTACTCCTAATGTAGTGATTTCTCCTGAAGTTCTTCCACTCCTTTTGTTGTGAATTCTCCTAAAGTTCCATTTCTTTTGAAGTGCCTTTTCTTGAAGTTCCTCCACTCATTTTTTCATAACTTCTGAAGTTATTTCACTTTTTCTGTAGTGACTTCTGAAGTTCTTCCACTTCTCCTGTAGTAACTTCGCCTGAAGATCCTTCCCTCCTACTGTTTTTACTTCTCTTAAAATTCCTCCACTTCTCTTGTAGTCACTTCTCCTGAAGTTCCTCCAATCCTGCTGTTGTGATTTCTCCTGAAGTTCCTCCATTTCTCCTGTTGCAACTTCTTCTGAAGTTCCTCCACTTCTCCTGACATGACTTCTCCTGAAGTTCATCCACTCCTCTTGTCATGACTTCTCCTGAAGTTCCACCACTTTTTACTGTATTGACTTCACCTGTAGTGACTTCTCATGAAGTTCTTCCACTCCTCCTCTCATGATGTCTCCTGAAGTACTTCCACTTCTCCTGTCTTGACTTCTCCTGAAGTTCTTCCATTCTTCCTGTGGTGACTTCTCCTGAAGTTCCTCTACTTCTCCTGTGGTGACTTCTCCTAAGGTTCCTCCACTTCTCCTGTATTGACTTCTCCTGAAGTTCTTCCACTTCTTCTGAAGTGACTTCTCCTGAAGTTCCTCTACTCCTCCTATTATGACTTCTCCTGAATTTCCACCACTTTTTACTGTAGTGACTTCACCTGTAGTGACTTATCCTGAAGTTCATTTAATCCTACTGCAGTGACTTCTCATGAAGTTCCTCCACTCCTCCTGTCAAGATGTCTCCTGAAGTACTTCCACTTCTCCTGTCTTGACTTCTCCTGAAGTTCTTCCATTCTTCCTGTGGTGACTTCTCCTGAAGTTCCTCTACTTCTCCTGTGGTGACTTCTCCTAAGGTTCCTCCACTTCTCCTGTAGTGGCTTCTCCTGAAGTTCTTCCACTTCTTCTGAAGTGACTTCTCCTGAAGTTCCTCCACTTTTTACTGTAGTGACTTCACCTGTAGTGACTAATCCTGCAGTTCATTTAATCCTACTGCAGTGACTTCTCATGAAGTTCCTTCACTCCTCCTGCCATGATGTCTCATGCAGTACTTCCACTTCTCCTGTCTTGACTTCTCCTGAAGTTCTTCCATTCTTCCTGTGGTGACTTCTCCTGAATTTCCTCCACTTCTCCTGTAGTGACTTTTTCTTAGGTTCCTCCAATTCTCCTGTAGTGACTTCTAGTGACCCTCTTAGATAGGTTGCTAGATAACTTAGGTAAATGTAGTCCTTGTAGCCCTCCAGTAATCAATAGAGCAGTGAGCGATGGCTTTGGGCTGTTCTGTGCTCTGCAGGTGCAGGTTTGACTATTTCCTCCTGCTTTCTGGAGAGTTCTGCAAAGTAGTGGGCTTGGAGAGTCAAACAAGCAATTTGAATATTTGTGTGCATCCAGCCAATCCCTGGGTTGAGGTTGCCCAGTAAGGGGATGGAGAGTCTGGGGCCAGAGGCAGCCCTGTTCTTGTCCATGAGGAGAAGTTCCCAGCCTGGATGGCTGCTGCCCTCTCCATCAGTCCAGATGACATTTACTAATGCTAAACCATGGGAACCGACTTGCTGAGAGACTTTGAAGCTAGAAAAAGAGAGACTTCACCTAGGGTCCAGTCTGGAAAGTCCAATAAGAAAATGTCTGCCTGACTCTGGGGGAGGCAACCAAGTACCCAAGGACTTATGTGTACAGGATCTGGGTGACTGTTGCTGCTGTTAACTCCTAGTGCACTAATTCTAAGGCTTGCCTGGCCTGGAAAGCTGCTTATGGTGTCCCAGTGCTGTCCATATCCTGATTTTTTGCTGAACGGGCTGTTCTAAGAAGTAGCTGCAGAGAGAAGAGAATCCTAATATTGTTTTTCAGTGTTCTGGAGTATCCCACGATATCCACACAGCAATAGAGTCTATTAGTATTCACTATGGGCTCTCTTCTCCTTTCTCTTTGAGTATGGCTGCTTGCAAGGAAGGAGTGGAGTGATTAACCTTTGAACTGCCTGTTGAGGGTAGGATTGGGCCCATTGGAAGATGGACCTCATTTTACACTTCAGAATCTCTGCCATGGGGAGCAGAAAAGAACTGTCAAAAGACCTGCGTAACAAGGTAATGGAACTTTATAAAGGTGGAAAAGGATATAAAAAGATATCCAGAGCCTTGAATATGCCAGTCAGTGCGTTCAATCACTAATTAACCACCTCCCGTCCGGCCGTTATATATAAACGGCCAGACGGTGGCAGTGCAGGAGCGGGTGGGTGTTTATAAACGGCCTCCCCGCCCCCTGCTTGTGCGTGCTCCCTGGTAGCGTGCAGGACCACGATCCGGTGCACGTTGTGTCCTCCGGACACAGTGAAACACTGATCATCGTACGGGACCTCTCTATGAGGTCCCGATCATGTGATCACTGATTGGCCAATCAGTGATCACTCAGAATAGTAAGCAAGATGTCACTTCTAACATCATTGCTTACTACGTGTGAAATCTGTGAATGATCACAAAGGTCACATCGTACAGGGCCATTCACAACAGCCTTGTACCACGTGACAAGCTGTGACCAATCACTGCTCTCACAGGAGAAATGATTGCTTTTACAACCTTTATGGGTGTAAAAGCAATCAGTGTAAAAAAAATCTTCATCACCCCCCACAAGTAGTACAATGTCACCATGGTGACAATGCACTGCTAGGGTGACAGTATGTAAAAAAAATAAATAAATAATAATATAAAAAAAAATAAATGTAAAAAAAAATGTTTAAAAATTATAATTTTTGGTTATAAACTAATTTTTTTTTGTTTTTTTACTAAAAAGATAATTGAATACATTTTGGCTGAGATTTATGATAAAATATTATTTATTTGCAAAATTTTATAAGAAAAACACTTTTTTTCAAAATGTTTGGACTTTTTCATTTACATAGCAAAAAAAAAAAAAAAATCCCAGCGGTGAATAAATACCATCAAAATAAAGCTTTATCTGTCTCAAAAAGATGCTAAAACATTCATCTGGGTACAGTGTTGTATGACCGCGCAATTGTCATTCAAAGCGTGATGATGCTGAAAGCTGAAAAGTGACCTGGGGGGAAGGGGGGGGGGATGTCCAGACTGGAAGGGGGGGGAAAGTGTCTGAACTGGAAGGGGTGAAAATGTCCGGACTGGAAGGGGGTGAAAGTGTCCGGACTGGAAGGGGGTGAAAGTGTCCGGACTGGAAGGGGGGGAAAGTGTCCGGACTGGAAGGGGGTGAAAGTGTCCGGACTGGAAGGGGGGGGAAAGTGTCCAGACTGGAAGGGGGGGAAGTGTCCGAACTGGAAGGGGGTGAAAGTGTCTGGACTGGAAGGGGGTGAAAGTGTCCGGACTGGAAGGGGGTGAAAGTGTCTGGACTGGAAGGGGGGGGGAAGTGTCTGGACTGGAAGGGGGTGAAAGTGTCTGGACTGGAAGGGGGGGAAGTGTCCGGACTGGAAGGGGGGGAAAGTATCCGGACTGGAAGGGGGGGGAGTGTGGAAGGGTGTGAAAGTATCCGGACTGGAAGGGGGTGAAAGTGTGCAGACTGGAAGGGGGTGAAAGTGTCCGGACTGGAAGGGGGTGAAAGTATCTGGACTGGAAGGTGGTGAAAGTGTCCGGACTGGAAGGAGGGGGAAGTGTCCGGACTGGAAGGGGGGGAAAGTGTCCGGACTGGAAGGGGGGGAAAGTATCCGGACTGGAAGGGGGGGGGGAGTGTGGAAGGGTGTGAAAGTATCCGGACTGGAAGGGGGTGAAAGTGTGCAGACTGGAAGGGGGTGAAAGTGTCCGGACTGGAAGGGGGTGAAAGTGTCCGGACTGGAAGGGGGTGAAAGTGTCCGGACTGGAAGGGGTGAAAGTGTCCGGACTGGAAGGGGGTGAAAGTGTCCGGACTGGAAGGGGGGAAAGTGTCTGGACTGGAAGGGGGGGAAAGTGTCTGGACTGGAAGGGGGGTGAAAGTGTCCGGACTGGAAGGGGGTGAAAGTATCTGGACTGGAAGGGGGTGAAAGTGTCCGGACTGGAAGGGGGGGGAAATGTCCGGATTGGAAGGGGGGGAAAGTGTCCGGACTGGAAACGGGGGAAAGTGTCCGGACTGGAAGGGGGGGAAAGTGTCCGGACTTGAAGTGGTTAAGAAGTGGAAGATTCAGAGAACCCCAGGTCCTCCGGTTTCCTCCCACACTCCAAAGACATGCAGGTAGTTTAATTGGCCCTAGTATGTGTATGTATGAATTAGGGA
The DNA here is from genome assembly GCF_062004578.1 of Staurois parvus. NCBI lineage: Eukaryota > Metazoa > Chordata > Amphibia > Anura > Ranidae > Staurois > Staurois parvus. Next base: position 50,890 of record NW_028320006.1, on the reverse strand, counting down.
CCTTAGATTGCTGACTGATGTGACTGTACAAAATATATGTAAATTGAAGGCGCTATATAAGTACCTGGAATAAATACATTTTCATCGTCGATGCCAAAATTTCACCATTTCTGCCAGGGGAGGGAGACTTTTGAGCACAACTGTCAGTATACAGTGTTTCCTTTTCATTATCGCTCCCCTGATAGGAGACAGTTTACAGACAATACGTAAAGCTGGTCAACTTGCAAATTTATTACATGACAACTCCAGCCAGAACTTAAAAAAAAAAAATCCTACTTTTTATTATCCGCTTCCAATTTCTTGTTTGTCACACTACAAGGTTTTTTTCAAAATTGATTTCAGCCATTATCACATCCCTGCGCCGCACACAGCGCCCTATATTCCAGAGTTCTCACCCACTTGAAATTCAAGTAGCGATTTGATTTATTCATAAATTGCAGAATTTCAGGCAAAAAAAAAAAAACAATAAGGACAAAACAAAAAAAAAATCTCTTATGCGTGTCTGTGATAAAAGAGGAAACATCAAAACGCTGAAAGAAAGAAATGTATTTATTCAGAGCCGTCTACAAACAAAAATGTACAAAGCAAGTCCGTAAGGGAATTATCAATCACCCGCGATTACTCAGAAAGAAGTGTTTTTCTTCCCCTATGAAATGTGTCAGACAAACTTTAAGACATCGATATTAAATATTTCTCGTCTTCTATCTGGCACGCCGTTACTCCAATTATGGAGACTTAAACAGTCATTAAAGACGAAATTATACGACTAGAAAGCGATAACGTTCTTGGGAACAGATAAAAAAAAAAAAAAAAACCGTAGGCTGCAGGATTCCAGGAGGAAGTTGTGCAAACATTTGCTGAAAGTGCCGATCGTCTTTTATTGAGAGCATTGTTCTGAGCGGAGCAGCTGGATCACATTGATGATGAAGTGTGTGCTGCTCTCTCACCGATCCCGATAAGTGACTACAAGCCCCAGGCTGCGAGGATTCTACTCTCCAGGTATTCCGCACCTTGTGTGAGCCACGGCCTAGAAAATGAATTTGCATCGGCGTTTCAAAGCGTTCAGTCATGACTGGGGGACTAAAGATGGCTTGTTCCAGCCCCCCCCTACCCCTGACCATTACCTACCCCCTGACCATTACCTACCCCCCCGACCATTACCTACCCCCATGACCATTACCTACCCCCATGACCATTACCTACCCCCACGACCATTACCTACCCCCACGACCATTACCTACCCCCACGACCATTACCTACCCCCCTGACCATTACTTACCCCCCTGACCATTACCTACCCCCCTGACCATTACCTACCCGCCTGACCATTACCTACCCCCCGACCATTACCTACCCTCCTGACCATTACCTACCCCCTGACCATTACCTACCCCCCGACCATTACCTACCCCCCTGACCATTACCTACCCCCACGACCATTACCTACCCCCTGACCATTACCTACCCCCTGACCATTACCTACCCCCCCGACCATTACCTACCCCCATGACCATTACCTACCCCCACGACCATTACCTACCCCCACGACCATTACCTACCCCCCTGACCATTACCTACCCCCCTGACCATTACCTACCCCCCGACCATTACCTACCCTCCTGACCATTACCTACCCCCTGACCATTACCTACCCCCCGACCATTACCTACCCCCCTGACCATTACCTACCCCCACGACCATTACCTACCCCCACGACCATTACCTACCCCCACGACCATTACCTACCCCCCTGACCATTACTTACCCCCCTGACCATTACCTACCCCCACGACCATTACCTACCCCCCTGACCATTACCTACCCCCCCGACCATTACCTACCCCCCGACCATTACCTACCCCCTGACCATTACCTACCCCCCCGACCATTACCTACCCCCCTGACCATTACGTACCCCCCCGACCATTACCTACCCCCACGACCATTACCTACCCCCACGACCATTACCTATCCCCTGACCATTACTTACCCCCCTGACCATTACCTACCCCCCTGACCATTACCTACCCCCCTGACCATTACCTACCCCCCCGACCATTACCTACCACCCTGACCATTACATACCCTCTGACCATTATCTACCCCCCTGACCATTACCTACCCCCCTGACCATGACCTATCCCCCTGAAGTAACCACACAGACAACAAAATTGGAGTTAATGGTCCAAACGGCCTTTATTACAACTATCAATAAATATATCATATACTTAACGTCCTTCAGTGATACATCTATATATGGTAAAAAATAGAACTATCCAGCTCAACCTGCCAGCCTACCCCAGTCTAATAATGGCTATTGTCGGCAAGGAACATGGATAAGTATAACTTATCAAAGGAGGGGGATAAGAAAGCCAGTTTCTTTTTTCTTTGTACATCTATATATGACTTTATATACTTAACGTCCTGCAATGATACATCTATATATGACTTTATATACTTAACATCCTTCAATGATACATCTATATATGACTTTATATACTTAACGTCCTTCAATGATACATCTATATATGACTTTATATACTTAACGTCCTGCAATGATACATCTATATATGACTTTATATACTTAACGTCCTTCAATGGTACATCTATATATGACTTTATATACTTAACGTCCTTCAATGATACATCTATATATGACTTTATATACTTAACGTCCTTCAATGATACATCTATATATGACTTTATATACCTAACGTCCTTCAATGATACATCTATATATGACTTTATATACTTAACGTCCTTCAATGATACATCTATATATGACTTTATATACTTAACGTCCTTCAATGATACATCTATATATGACTTTATATACTTAACATCCTTCAATGATACATCTATATATGACTTTATATACTTAACATCCTTCAATGATACATCTATATATGACTTTATATACTTAACATCCTTCAATGATACATCTATATATGACTTTATATACTTAACGTCCTTCAATGATACATCTATATATGACTTTATATACTTAACATCCTTCAATGACACATCTATATATGACTTTATATACTTAACATCCTTCAATGACACATCTATATATGACTTTATATACTTAACATCCTTCAATGATACATCTATATATGACTTTATATACTTAACGTCCTTCAATGATACATCTATATATGACTTTATATACTTAACGTCCTTCAATGATACATCTATATATGACTTTATATACTTAACGTCCTTCAATGGTACATCTATATATGACTTTATATACTTAACATCCTTCAATGATACATCTGTATATGACTTTATATACTTAACCTCCTTCAATGATACATCTATATATGACTTTATATACTTAACGTCCTTCAATGATACATCTATATATGACTTTATATACTTAACGTCCTTCAATGATACATCTATATATGACTTTATATACTTAACGTCCTTCAATGGTACATCTATATATGACTTTATATACTTAACCTCCTTCAATGATACATCTATATATGACTTTATATACTTAACATCCTTCAATGGTACATCTATATATGACTTTATATACTTAACCTCCTTCAATGATACATCTATATATGACTTTATATACTTAACCTCCTTCAATGATACATCTATATATGACTTTATATACTTAACATCCTTCAATGATACATCTATATAAGACTTTATATACTTAACCTCCTGCAATAGTAGATATACGTATATATGACTTTTAGAAAATCATATAAAGATTGGAAAAGAAAAAAAAAATTCCACGAAAAACCAAAGCGAAGACTTTATATACTTAATGTAATGTCCTTAAATATTACATCTATTGTATATATGACTTTATATACATAAAGCGGAGCTCCACTCAAAAGGGGAAGTTCCACTTCAAGGACTGCTGCCCCGCTCCCCAATAAAGCGGAGTTCCATGCACCCTGTCCAAATATAAGTCATCTGCTACAAAAACTGTAAAAAAACTGTAGCTGCTGAGTTTTAAAAAACAGCCACCTACCTGTCCTTCTGTATTGTGGTGTGTCCCCCGCAGCCCATTTCACCGGCCATCCTGTATTCCTGGAGGCCGGCATCTTCAGTGTGGGCACAGCTTGCGGCTTCACAGCCGAGTACCCACTGCGCATGCACGAGTAGCACTGCACTTCATGAATGGTCCTGTAGTCTTCTGGGACCTGTCACGTGTCCCTCAAGACTACAGGGAGGGAGGACACCTTCCGCTTCCGATCGCCTAGGCGATCTAACCGCAATCGGGAGTGGGTACCTGTCAAATTCAGGTACCCCCGCCTCCCAAAGGTGCCAATCCTTAATGGGGAGCAGGGGAACAGTCCTTAAAGCGGAACTTCCCCTTTCAGGTGGAGCATCGCTTTAACCCCTTCCATACCAGGCACTTTTACCCCCTTCCTGCCCAGGCCAATGTTCAGGTTTCAGCGCTCACACACCTTGAATGACAATTGCGCGGTCATGCAACACTGTACCCAAACTAAATTTTTTTTTTTTTTTTTGCTCACACCACTAGAACTTTTTTTTGGTGGTATTTCATCACCTTTGGGCTTTTATTTTTTGCTAAATCAACAAAAAAAAATTTTTTTTCAAAAAAAACATGTTTTTCTTTGTTTCTGCTATAAAAGTTTGCAAATAAATAATTGTTCTTCATAAATGTATGCCGAGATGTATTCTGCTCCATGTCTTTGGTGAAAGTAACCCAAATCTATGTTTATTATTTAGTCTGTGGGGAAGTTATCGAGTTCACAAACTATGGGATATATCTGAAAATTGATTAATCCTGAAGTACTGACGGACAATCTAATTTCTTGAGGCCCAAACATGTCAGAACAGTACAGATATCCCCCAAATGTGAGGACGGTACAGATATCCCCCAAATGTCAGGACGGTACAGATATCCCCCAAATGTGAGGACGGTACAGATATCCCCCAAATGTCAGGACGGTACAGATATCCCCCAAATGCCAGGATGGTACAGATATCCCCCAAATGTCAGGATGGTACAGATATCCCCCAAATGTCAGGACGGTACAGATATCCCCCAAATGCCAGGATGGTACAGATATCCCCCAAATGTCAGAACAGTACAGATATCCCCCAAATGTCAGAACAGTACAGATATCCCCCAAATGTCAGAACAGTACAGATATCCCCCAAATGTCAGAACAGTACAGATATCCCCCAAATGTCAGAACAGTACAGATATCCCCCAAATGTCAGGACGGTACAGATATCCCCCAAATGTCAGGACAGTACAGATATCCCCCAAATGTCAGGACGGTACAGATATCCCCCAAATGTCAGGACAGTACAGATACCCCCCAAATGTCAGGACGGTACAGATATCCCCCAAATGTCAGGACAGTACAGATATCCCCCCAAATGTCAGGACAGGGCAGATACCCCCCAAATGTCAGGACAGTACAGATATCCCCCAAATGTCAAGATAGTACAGATATCCCCCCAAATGTCAGGACAGGACAGATATCCCCCAAATGTCAGGACGGTACAGATACCCCCCAAATGTCAGGACGGTACAGATACCCCCCAAATGTCAGGACGGTACAGATATCCCCCAAATGTCAGGACAGTACAGATATCCCCCAAATGTCAGGACAGTACAGATATCCCCCCAAATGTCAGGACAGTACAGATATCCCCCAAATGTCAGGACAGTACAGATATCCCCCCAAATATCAGGAAAGTACAGATACCCCCAAATGTCAGAACAATACAGATATCCCCCAAATGTCAGAACAGTACAGATATCCCCCAAATGTCAGGACGGTACAGATATCTCCCAAATGTCAGGACAGATATCCCCCAAATGTCAGGACAGTACAGATATCCCCCAAATGTCAGGACACTACAGATATCCCCCAAATGTCAGAACAGTACAGATATCCCCCAAATGTCAGGACAGTACAAATATCCCCCCAAATGTCAGGAGAGTACAGATATCCCCCAAATGTCAGGACAGGACAGATATCCCCCAAATGTCAGGACAGTACAGATACCCCCAAATGTCAGGACAGTACAGATATCCCCCCAAATGTCAGGAAAGTACAGATACCCCCAAATGTCAGAACAATACAGATATCCTCCAAAGTCAGGACGGTACAGATATCCCCCAAATGTCAGGACGGTACAGATATCCCCCAAATGTCAGGACAGGACAGATATCCCCCAAATGTCAGGACGGTACAGATATCCCCCAAATGTCAGGACAGTACAGATATCCCCCAAATGTCAGGACGGTACAGATATCCCCCAAATGTCAGGACAGTACAGATATCCCCCAAATGTCAGGACAGGACAGATATCCCCCAAATGTCAGGACAGGACAGACATCCCCCAAATGTCAGGACAGTACAGATATCCCCCAAATGTCAGGACGGTACAGATATCCCCCAAATGCCAGGACAGTACAGATATCCCCCAAATGTCAGGACAGTACAGATATCCCCCAAATGTCAGGACAGTACAAATCCTCCCAAATGTCAGAACAGTACAGATATTGTAATTTTTGGAAACAGCTGAAAGTTGCAGGGTCAGGGGAAAAAGGCGGTTGGTCAAGTTTCGGAATGGATTTCTGGGCCAGGAAACACTTAATGCATTATGTGCAGGAGCACTGTCGTGGTGGAGAATCCGCTTGTCAGGCCAGAGCTCCGTTTTTTCCTCTGAACAGATTCCTGTAACCTTATCATAACATTCCAAGTAACAATCTTGGTTGACCATTGACCATGTCCTTGTGTCATGGTGGACATGTTCCTCCTTGAACCACCTATGCCACCCAAAAACACTCGATTTCTTCATGGAATGTTCACCATAAAGCTGCTGTTACAGAGCTGAAGTTTTACTCGCTCTTTCTTCCAAAATGTGATTCTAATCGGCTCCTTTAGCTTCCTGTCACTTATTTTCCGCCAACAACACAACACACACACTTCTTATTTCTTCTACTACTCCGTAAAGACCGAGCCCACTGGTCTGTGACCCAGGAGAGTGCGAGCCAGAACATGTCAGAACACCTCGACTGCCAATGGCTGAGACTCACCACTACAGCACTACACTGCTGCATTCCAGGAATTAAATTGTCACACCCCGGATACAGCCATATGGGGAGATTGTTAGCTCAGCGGTATATTTCAGGAGAGGAGAGTTATAGAGGAAGGAGCGGAGTCCTCCAGCAGTGCAGAGTATTTCAGGAGAGGAGAGTTATAGAGGAAGGAGCGGAGTCCTCCAGCAGTGCAGAGTATTTCAGGATAGGAGTTATAGAGGAAGGAGCGGAGTCCTCCAGCAGTGCAGAGTATTTCAGGAGAGGAGTTATAGAGGAAGGAGAGGAGTCCTCCATCAGAGCAGAGTATTTCAGGGGAGGAGTTATAGAGGAAGGAGCGGAGTCCTCCAGCAGAGCAGAGTATTTAAGGAGAGGAGTTACAGAGGAAGGAGAGGAGTCCTCCATCAGAGCAGAGTATTTCAGGGGAGGAGTTATAGAGGAAGGAGAGGAGTCCTCCAGCAGTGCAGAGTATTTCAGGAGAGGAGTTATAGAGGAAGGAGCGGAGTCCTCCAGCAGCGCAGAGTATTTCAGGAGAGGAGAGTTATAGAGGAAGGAGAGGAGTCCTCCAGCAGTGCAGAGTATTTCAGGAGAGGAGTTATAGAGGAAGGAGCGGAGTCCTCCAGCAGAGCAGAGTATTTCAGGAGAGGAGAGTTATAGAGGAAGGAGAGGAGTCCTCCAGCAGCGCAGAGTATTTCAGGAGAGGAGTTATAGAGGAAGGAGAGGAGTCCTCCAGCAGAGCAGAGTATTTAAGGAGAGGAGTTACAGAGGAAGGAGAGGAGTCCTCCATCAGAGCAGAGTATTTCAGGGGAGGAGTTATAGAGGAAGGAGCGGAGTCCTCCAGCAGAGCAGAGTATTTAAGGAGAGGAGTTATAGAGGAAGGAGCGGAGTCCTCCAGCAGTGCAGAGTATTTCAGGAGAGGAGTTATAGAGGAAGGAGCGGAGTCCTCCAGCAGCGCAGAGTATTTCAGGAGAGGAGAGTTATAGAGGAAGGAGAGGAGTCCTCCAGCAGCGCAGAGTATTTCAGGAGAGGAGTTATAGAGGAAGGAGAGGAGTCCTCCAGCAGTGCAGAGTATTTCAGGAGAGGAGTTATAGAGGAAGGAGCGGAGTCCTCCAGCAGAGCAGAGTATTTCAGGAGAGGAGAGTTATAGAGGAAGGAGCGGAGTCCTCCAGCAGAGCAGAGTATTTCAGGAGAGGAGTTATAGAGGAAGGAGCAGAGTCCTCCATTAGTCCAGAATTCCGAGAGGCATGTGTCACAGCTGTGCCAGATGGAGGATTATTTTTTTATGCAATCAGAATGTTTTTACACTTCAATAATCTCCTCTCCTCACTCCTCTCTTTGCTCCTCTCCTCGCTCCTCTCTTCGCTCCTCTCTTCTCTCCTCTCTTCGCTCCTCTCTCCTCTTTTCGCTCCTCTCCTCTCTTCGCTCCTCTCCTTACTCCTCTCTTCGCTCCTCTCTTCTCTTCGCTCCTCTCCTCGCTCCTCTTTCCACTCCTCTCCTCGGTCCTCTCTTCACTCTTCTGCTCGCTCCTCTTTTTGCTCCTCCTTGCTCCTCTCCTCGCTCCTCTCTTTGCTCCTCTCCTCACTCCTCTTTCCACTCCTCTCCTCTCTTCGCTCCTCTCTTTGCTCCTCTCGTTGCTCCTCTCCTTGCTCCTTTCTTCGGTCCTCTCCTCTCTTCGCTCCTCTCCTCGCTCCTCTCTTCGCTCCTCTTCTCGCTCCTCTCTTCACTCTTCTGCTCGCTCCTCTTTTTGCTCCTCCTTGCTCCTCTCCTCGCTCCTCTCCTCGCTCCTCTCTTCGCTCCTCTCCTCGCTCCTCTCTTCGCTCCTCTCCTCACTCCTCTTTCTACTCCTCTCTTCGCTCCTCTCTTTGCTCCTCTCCTCGCTCCTCTCCTTGCTCCTCTCTTCGGTCATCTCCTCTCTTCGCTCCTCTCCTCTCTCCTCTCTTCGCTCCTCTCCTCGCTCCTCTCTTCACTCTTCTGCTCATTCCTCTTTTTGCTCCTCCTTGCTCCTCTCCTCACTCCTCTCCTCGCTCCTCTCTTCGCTCCTCTCCTTGCTCCTCTCCTTGCCCCTCTCCTTGCTCCTCTCCTCGCTCCTCTCTTCGCTCCTCTCCTCACTCCTCTCCTCACTTGCTGTTAAGTAACATCCTTTCTCCTTGATCTCGGGTTGCTCTGCAGCAGAACATCTGAGGCTCCGAGTTTCGGGATCCTGTCATAGACAACACAATTCTGCAAACGGTGGAGAACGGGAACTTTTTCCGAAGGATCGGGAACTCTCGGGACTACGAGATAATTTCCAATCAAAGAGCAGAAACGTTGCCGGGAACAGGAAAGAACGACTTCTAATCTCATTATCTCGAAATTTCCAATCCTAGAATAACAACTTTAATTACTCTGTAACACTTTATAACGCACGCGCCTTCCAATCAGCGGAACAAAGAAGAGCGCAACTCGTAAGAATTCCGGAGAAAAAAAGAGAAACGCATTCTATGCTCGGTCCGAACATAAAAAGAATTATCATCTCCCACCAAAAGTACTTCCCAGGCATGAAGAATAAATTACCTTTCTCGCCCTGAGGGGTTTTCCTCGCCAAACTTCACTTGGCTGCGCAGGTTGTATAATTAACTCGACTTCTCCGCGTATCACTTCTATGCAAAATGTAATTGAAATAGACCTCGCGTGCACCTGCTCTCCGTGGGGAGGGTCCGGGGCCCACCCAGCACGGCGGAGGGGCCTCATTTCTGAAATGGGTTCTCCAAGATGAAGAAGGATGCTATGAAGGCGATCGGTGGAAAGCGTTGCCGTACCGGAGGCCGCGTTGCGTCCGTTTATCTCTGAGTTGCCCTTCAGGTTATTTCTGCATGAATTTCCGGAGACGTCTCGGAGCCATGTTCCCTTTTTATTAAAGTACCCAATTACGAGTCTGTCTGTGGAGGTTCTCCAGGTCATGGCGGAGCTAATGCCTCTTGGTCTACCATCAAAAGTGCGTTCTTCTGGACATCGGGCGCTGCTTCCTTTCTATCATTACAAGTCTACGTATGGAAACGACCTCAAGGCCATTCATTGTATCTCTCACCCTCACCATTTCATCACCTTCTTCATGGGCCTCCTCTAGTCAGGGCCCTTCAGTCTTTCATGAATGCTGATCCCAGAAACATCTATCTTGGCAGATACTCAATGTCCTCCACCCCTCTCTGCCAATCCCTCCACTGGCCTCCATTCAGTGTCCCCCACCCCTCTCTGGCAATCCCTCCACTGACCTCCATTCAGTGTCCCCCACCCCTCTCTACCAATCCTTCTAATGGCCTCCATTCAATGTCCTCCACCCCTCTCTGCCATTTCCTCCACTGGACTCCATTCAGTGTCCTCCACCTCTCTCTGCCAACCCATCCATTGGCCTCCATTCAATGTCCTCCAGCCCTCTCTGACACTCCCTCCACTGGCCTCCACTCAGTGTCCTTCACCCCTCTCTGCCAATCCCTCCACTGGCCTCCATTCAGTGTCCTCCATCCCTCTCTGCCAATCCATCCACTGGCCTCCATTCAGTGTCCTCCATCCCTCTCTGCCAATCCCTCTACTGGCTTCCATTCAGTGTCCCCCACCCCTCTCTACCAATCCCTCCACTGGCCTCCATTCAGTGTCCTCCACCCCTCTCTGCCAATCCCTCCACTGGCCTCCATTCAGTGTTCTCCACCCCTTTCTGCCAATCCCTCCACTGGCCTCCATTCAGTGTCCACCACCATTCTCTATGAATCCCACCACTGGCCTTCATTCAGTGTCCTCCATCCCTCTCTGCCAATCCCTTCACTGGCCTCCATTCAGTATCCTCCACCCCTCTCTACCAATCCCTCCACTGGCCTCCACTCAATGTCCTCCACCCCTCTCTGCTAATCCCTCCACTGGCCTCCATTCAGTGTCCCCCACCCCTCTCTGTCAATCCCTCCACTGGCCTCCACTCAGTATCCTCCACCCCTCTCTGCCAATCCCTCAGCTGGCCTCCATTCAGTGTCCCTCAACCCTCTCAACCAATCCTTCCCACTGGCTTCCATTCACTGTCCTCCACCCCTCTCTGCCAATCCCTCCATTCAGTGTCCTCCACCTCTCTCTGTAAATCCCTCCATTGGCCTCCATTCAGTGTCCTCCACCCCTCTCTGCCAATCCTTCCACTGGTTTCCATTGGGGCGTTAAAGTGATACCAAAGATAATTTTTTTTTTAACTTAATGCATTCCTTGTATTATGGTGAAAAACGTTTCTATTTCTCTGCCCCTCCCCCCCCCTGTGTTAAGGGGAAGAGAGGGGAGAATAGATCCAGAGCTGTGCGCCGCTGCACCTCTTCTCCCCTCTCTTCCCCTTCACATAGGACCCGAGCAGCAGCAGAAACCATTTTAAAAATATATTTTTTTAAATATATACTTCAGATTTAACATATAAAAAAGTCATTCAAGAAAAAAATATATATATATATATATACTGCATGTTGAAATTATTTTTATTACAAACTATATGCAAAATATTTTTAAAAATACATTTCAAATATTCCGCATGTCTTTAACCATCTGATGCCCGGCCTATAGCCGTTTGGCGGCCGCAAAAATGCTGTAGCTTTCAGGGGTGTGCGCCATTTGGCGTCCTCCCGCACATGTGCAGTTTGCGCGGTTGCAGAGCGGCGCAGCAGGGTGATCTATCACTGGCCATGTACCTCGGACACGGCCGATGACAGATCTGTGTACTGGCCCCCGTTGCTGGTACCATGTGACCTGTTGTGACCAATCACAGCAGGTCACATGACAGTTGTATACAATGGATGGCTTCATTCATGCCATCCATTGTATACTAGTGTCTAGCTGTGAATGGTCACAGCAGGTCACATGCACATGTCATGTGATTAGCTGTGGCCAAATCATAGCTAAGCACAAAAAAAAAAAAAAACCCTGAATGAATCGATTTCATTCAGGTAAATGCTTGCTTATGGGAAAGTAATTCTTTGCTATAAGCAAATTGTGTAAAAAAAAAAAATACTGATCACTTCCCCAAAGTAGTACAATGTTACTATGGTAACATTGTACTACTTTGGTCATAGTAAAATATGAAAAAAAAATCTTACAAAAAATAAGAAAAAGTAATAAAAAATTAAAAATAATAAAAAAAAAATATATATATATATATATATATATATATTTATTTTTTTTCATACTGTCATCAGTCAGTGTCCCTGATCACCGCCATGCCAGTTATATGATGACGCTGTACTGCACTGGTGACAGTATGTAAAAAAAAAAATTGTGAAAATCATTTTTTTAATTTTTTCATTTTCCGAAAAATTATGACAAAAAAAATACAACTTCAAAAAACTCGCCATTCCTCTTATGAAGTACGTCGGACTGTCTACTCTGCAAAAAGGGGTCATTTGGGGGATATCTGTACTGACATTTGGGGGATATCTGTACTGTTCTGACATTTGGGGGATATCTGTCCTGTTCTGACATTTGGGGGATATCTGTACTGTCCTGACATTTGGGGGATATCTGTACTGTCCTGACATTTGGGAGATATCTGTACTGTCCTGACATTTGGGGGATATCTGTACCGTCCTGACATTTGGGGGATATCTGTACTGTTCTGACATTTGGGGGATATCTGTCCTGTTCTGACATTTGGGGGATATCTGTACCGTCCTGACATTTGGGGGATATCTGTACTGTCCTGACATTTGGGAGATATCTGTACTGTCCTGACATTTGGGGGGATATCTGTCCCGTCCTGACATTTGGGGGATATCTGTACTGTCCTGACATTTGGGGAATATCTGTACTGTCCTGACATTTGGGGGATATCTGTACTGTCCTGACATTTGGGGATATCTGTACTGTTCTGACATTTGGGGGATATCTGTACTGTCCTGACATTTGGGGGATATCTGTACTGTCCTGACATTTGGGGATATCTGTACTGTCCTGACATTTGGGGGATATCTGTACTGTTCTGACATTTGGGGGATATCTGGACTGTCCTGACATTTGGGGGATATCTGTACTGTCCTGACATTTGGGGATATCTGTACTGTCCTGACATTTGGGGGATATCTGTACTGTCCTGACATTTGGGGGATATCTGTACTGTTCTGACATTTGGGGGATATCTGTACTGTTCTGACATTTGGGGGATATCTGTACTGTCCTGACATTCTTGGATCTCAAGAAATTAATTGGCTGTCAGTACTTCAGGACTGATCAATTTTCAGATCTATACCATAGTTTGTGAACTCGATAACTTTCCTACAGACTAAATAATACATCCTAATTTGGGTTATTTTCACCAAAGACATGTAGCAGAATACATCTCGGCCTAAATTTATGAAGAACAATTATTTATTTGCAAACTTTTATAACAGAAACAAAGAAAAACTTTTTTTTTTCAAAATTTTTGGTCATTTTTTGTTAATTTAGCAAAAAATAAAAACCCCAGCGATTATTAAATACCACCAAAAGAAAGCTCTAGTTGTGTGAAGAAAATGATCAAATTTTAGTTTGGGTACAATGTTGTATGACCGCGCAATTGTCATTCAAAGTGTGAGAGCGCTGAAACCTGAAAACTGACCTGGGCAGGAAGGTGTAAAATTGCCCGGTATGGAAGGGGTTAAAAATACAAATCTACATTTTTGGAACGCATTTACAAACAAATGTAAAAATATACGTTAAAATGACTTTTCTATATGTTAAAAAAAAATCTGTAGAATATATTTAAAAAATATATATTTTTAAAAATATTTTGCATATATTTTATAATATATAAAAAAACACATTTCAACATACAGTGTATATATATATATTGAAATAAATTGAATACGGCCAAAATTGCAGTGTTCCAATTATATGTAAATATATTTGGGAAGAATATTTTTTAAATATATTTCAAATATATTTTTCTTCCATGATGGCGGGGGGGGGGGGGGGGGGGTAATGCTACATAACACTTTGAGGTTTGTTTTGGCGTTGGTCACAAAGGGTAATGTATTTTTTATTCTATTTTCTTGTTTTCCTTTTATCTGACCCCTGTGCACTCGGTTCTGGTTCCCTCGCCCCGTCCCGTAAATACCGTATACAACAGCGGAGAGGAATGACTTTGTGGTAAATATTAAGCGCTCAGCATGGGCTGCGCTGTCATGGAGGACGGCAAGAATATTGCAGCCAAATAAGTGAGAAGACGCCTGGTGCAATGTTCGCGGAGTGACAGATGATCGCGGGAGAACTCGCTCTCCTCCCTCCACACGGATGACTTTGACCTTGATATTTTAATTACCTGTCATGTCTATCCATAGCGCCGCTCACTCCTTCTCCCCTTCGCTTTAATGTGAGAATGATGAGTGAAATCGCCAACACCTACAGGAATTAGGCGCGGCGCAAAAAGCTGCCGGTCCAGATGTTGTGGGGTCGGCGAAAGGGGAGATCGGACCCTCGTGTTCCCAACTGTCAGGAGGACTCTTTTTAAGGTCGTGAAAACAAAGAGGAAGAATGTCAGATGAATCCGATAAAGAAAACCTGAATGTAAAATAAAAGGGAAAAAAAAAAAAGTCTAAAAGTAAAAGAACCTTAAAGTGGATTTACCATGAGATATACACAGGTTGCCAAAAGTATTGTCCCTCCCAATCATGTGATTCAGGTGCTCCAATCCCCTCCCACTCATGTGATTCAGGTGCTCCAATCCCCTCCCAATCACATGATTCAGGTGCTCCAATCCCCTCTATATCATGTGATTCAGGTGTTCCAATCCCCTCCAAATCATGTGATTTAGGTGTTCCAATCCCCTCCCAATCATGTTGTCAGAGCCTGGGATTGAACCTGGTCCTTCTGCAGTTAGAGGCAATGTCTCTTCTCACTGAGCTATCTGGAATGCTGGACAGCTCCCTTGACAATTCTTGGATAATCCTGCCTTGTGCCTTGTTTGCTCTTGAACCTTGAACTCCTTGCTCCTCCCATGAACTTCCTATATAAGCCATGTCCTTGGACTTCCTCCTTGCCAGATTATTGTGCCTTTCCAGCCAATATCCCGCTACTGTTCCTGCTGCTGTCTACACCTCCGCTACTGACCTTTGGCTTGTTCCTGACCACGATTTCGTCTCATCCTAACGTACTACGATTGATCTGCTACCATTTGTGACCGACCCTTGGCTTGTGACTGACTCTGCTTTCGTCTGATCCCTAACCTGTTGATCTGCTATTGGTTCCCAGTCTGCTCATTCCCTGGTGGGGTGATCCTGAGATCTGCGACCTGGTATTAACACGCAGCCCAATCCATCTCCACCATTAGGAGCTCTGGTGAATACCGGTTAATACTTAGACCCCGCACCTCAGGTGAGCCTGCGTCATTCCCAGGGGGATCCGCTGGTGTACCTATCCTGCTGGTTTCAGGTAAGCCTTTTACTGCTATAGCAACTGGTCTCTGAACCTGACCTTATATCGTGACACATGTGATTCAGGTGCTCTAATCCCCTCCAAATCATGTGATTCAGGTGCTCCAATCCCCTCCATATCATGGGATTCAGGTGTTCCCAATCATGTGATTCAGGTGTTCCAATCCCCTCCCAATCATGTGATTCAGGTGTTCCCAATCATGTGATTCAGGTGTTCCCAATCATGTGATTCAGGTGTTCCCAATCATGTGATTCAGGTGTTCCCAATCATGTGATTCAGGTGTTCCAATAAAGGGTAGTTCAGGATCAGGATGTGCAAAATTGGTGCAGAAGTGAAAAGAGCTTTCAGCTTTTCAAACGCAGCCTGTGGCTCAGGAGTCCACACGAAGGGTACCCCTTTCTTTGTCAGCTGTGTGATTGGAGCTATCACTTTAGAAAAGTTTCGTATAAATTTTCTGTAGAAGTTGGCAAACCCGACAAAATGTTGAATTTCCTTAACATCTCCAGGTGCTGACCAATCTACCACTGCTTTGATCTTCTCAGGATCCATGCTTACTCCCTCTGGAGAAATGATATAGCCTAAGAAGTGGATCTGGGTTTGTTCAAACTCACATTTCTCCAATTTAATGTAAAGTCTATTCTCCCTTAATCTTTCAACAGTGCAGACATGTTTGTGGTGCTCCTCCCAATTATCGGAAAAGATAAGAATATCATCCAGATAGGCAATCACAAAGTGGTCCAACAGATCACGAAAAACATCATTGATAAAATGCTGAAACGTTGCAGGGGCGTTGCAAAGTCCAAACGGCATCACCAAGGATTTGAAATGCCCATACCTGGTTCTGAAAGCTGTTTTCCATTCGTCTCCTTGACCAAAGCGGACAAGGTTTTATGCCCCTCGTAAATCAAGTTTTGTACAGATTTTGGCAGAACAAAGTCTTTCCAACATTTCAGAGATCAAGGGTAGTGGATAGCGATTTTTAATAGTGATTATATTCATGTCTTTGTAGCCAATGCATGGACGCAAGGTGGAGTCTTTCTTTTCAATGAAGAACAGGGCTGCTCCTGCAGGAGATGTTGAGTGTCTAATAAAGCCCTCCTCTAAGTTCTCAGCAATCCACACCCTGAGTGCTTTTAATTCAGGTTCCGACAGGTTGAAAAGGCGGCCAAAAGGTATTTCTGCCCCTGGGAGCAGCTCAATGGGGCAATCATATGGGCAATGAGGAGATAATTGATCAGCATTTTTCTTGTCACAGACATCCCGGAACTCATGGTAATGTGGGGGCAAGTTGTCATATGACTGGATAGCTACTATATGACTTTGCGATTCCTTGGCCAATGACCAACTTGGTCTGAAAAGTTTTTTTGCAATATTTCTCACAGTGGGGGGATGTAAAATCTATAGTCCATGCTCCCCAGTTCATGGAAGGATTGTGAGTGGAGAACCAAGGAATGCCCAGGATGATGGGAAACTTGGAAACGTAATCAGCTGAAAGCTGATGGTCTCACAATAGTCAGCCACAACAACAGTACCAGGGGAACCGTTTTATGGGTAACAGGTCCTGAAGATAAGGGTGACCCATCAACTGTCTCCATATCAATAGGGGTAAATGTATTTCTTGCTTGAATATTATTGTTGTGGTCAAATTCTATATCCATAAAGTTCCCCCCCCGCCCCGGAGTCCAGCGTAGCTGAGCAGGAGATTTCACGGCCCTCGGAGACAAGTTTAATGGGGATGACAAAATGAGAGAGTAGTGAGTTCACTTTATTCTCTTCAGGAATCAGTGGGGAGACAGACTGGCTAATCGAGTGTATTTGTGTATGGCTTTATGTATCTATTGTCCTTCAACAGAACATCTGTGTATGGCTTTATGTATCTATTGTCCTTCAACAGAACATCTATGTATGGCTTTATGTATCTATTGTCCTTCAACAGAACATCTGTGTATGGCTTTATGTATCTATTGTCCTTCAACAGAACATCTATGTATGGCTTTATGTATCTATTGTCCTTCAACAGAACATCTATGTATGGTTTTATGTATCTATTGTCCTTCAACAGAACATCTATGTATGGTTTTATGTATCTATTGTCCTTCAACAGAACATCTATGTATGGCTTTATGTATCTATTGTCCTTCAACAGAACATCTATGCATGGCTTTATTGTATCTAATGTCCTTCAATGACTTTATTTACTTCATGTACTTCAACAGTAGATCTACAGTATACATGATTTTTACAAAACCATATAAAGATTGGAAAAAGAAAACAAAATACTTTCCACAAGAAACCAAAGCCAAGACTTTATATACTTAATGTAATCTACTTAAATAGTACATCTGAGGTATTTCACTTTTCTACAATATCTTAAACCAAAAGGAATCATTTACTAAGGTTAAACCACTTCTCCAATAGGAGGATGATCTTGCCTACATTTATACTGAGCAACAATGGCTTCACTTATTTCAATCAATTTACAAAGCCACTTGCTGCTCGACACTATGGGAATTACCACAAAAAATATCCCTTAGATGGTATCTCCCGTTAAAATGGCGCGCTTTAATAACCACGTATCTCCTTTGTGCTGGAGGAACTGTGGGAACCCTGGGAGCTTTATTCACATAATTTGGCGTTGTCCGCTCCTAAACAACTTCTGGTCTACAATTTTTCAAATTTTATCTGCTATTTCACGGTCCTCTGTTCCCCTGAATCCTGATTTTGCGTTACTGAATTTAATTATCCCCCATGCTAAACACTCTGTCACCCACATTCTTTTGGCAGCTAGATTGAGTATCACTAGATCTTGGAAACCCTCTCACCCGCCCACTGCGTTTGATGCAATCGCATTAGTTCACAGGCAACGTTCTTATGAACTTGTGATGGCCTCTAGCAAAAGTAAATATAGAAAAGTACTTGCCCTATGGCAACCTTGGCTCAGATGGTACCAAACAAACCCAACTGTGTGAACACCTCACTTTGGTAGAACGTTCCTTAGGTGATCTCTCTAAGCTTTGACATTTTAAATGTAAACGTTATTGTGTCACTGGCCTTTTTATGATTTTTTTTTTTTTGTCTCTCTGTTCTGTTTACCTGTTTTTTTTTTTCTTTAATGTTATCAATGACTGTAGAATGTCTATCTCCTGCATACGGGTATATCTTGTATTTTTATGTAAACATTTCCAGTAAACATTATTGAAATATAAATAGTACATCTGTTGTATATATGACTTTATATACTTAACATCCTTCAATGGTAGATCTATACCAGGGGTGGGCAAACTTTTTGACTTGAGGGCCGCAATGGGTTCATATATTGGACCCGGGGGCCGGACCAAGAGTAGATGAATGATGTGTATGTGTCATCCATAGTAAGTATAGTAATATTCCCCCAAAGTAAGCATAGTAATTAATCCCCCATATAGTAATTAATCCCCCATATAGTAATTAATCCCCCATATAGTAATTAATCCCCCATATAGTAATTAATCCCCCATATAGTAATTCATCCCCCATAGTAATTCATCCCCCATAGTAATTCATCCCCCATTGTCAGGAATGGACTCAGCACTGGTGGTGGGACTCGCCTGCCGTGTGGGCTGCAGTACCAGAGCTGACCAGCAGGTGCTCTCAGCACTGGTGGTAGAGCTCACCTTCCGTGACCGCTGACCGGCGGGTGCTCTTGGCAGCCAGGGGCTCACAATCAGCCAAACCTGGGGCTGATTGTAGAAAGGTGTATATAAGGCATGACCAGGCCTGTGCTCTGGGCCTTGGTGTATGTTTTCCCATGAGCCTCTGTACCTGTATCCTGTGTTCCTGCTTCGTTGCTGACCCGGCTTGATCCTGATCTCTGTTGACCGTCTCCTGTTCTGACTACTGGCTCATCCCTGACTATTCTTCTGCCTACTTCTATGCTGTTTGACCTCCTGTTGCTGTACCTTGGCTTGTGACCCGTTTACTCTTTGCCTGCTGCTCTGTACTGATCTGCCTCCACCGTTACCGACCCGGCTTGTCTGACCACGCTAACTACTCTGCCATCCATCCATCCTGCACGGATCCAGCCGTACCTGCACATACCTCTGGCGGATCCCTCTACCACTAGCAGGTGTACTCAGGGGCCGCGACCTGGTCTCAGTCCTGCGCCAAGTCCATCCCCACCATCAGGGGCTCTGGTGAAAAGGCAGACTGGGGCTTAGACTCCGCGCCCTGGGGAATCCTGCCTTGAGGACCGCTAGAGGTACCACCAAACGGTCATTACAGAACCCTACGGCCGGCCTGACCGTTCCACCTCTCCAGCCCTGACTACGCCTGTGTTCCTGCACCTCCTAAAGATTAGTGGAAGGTTGGTTTGCTCACTGTGCGTTTTTATATATATATATATATAATCTGGGTGGCTAATAATAACCTGTATTATACTATACCTGAAACCTGCGTTTCCCTGTGTCAGTCCACACCTTTCTGGTCATTCCTTGATTCCTGACACCCATAGTAATTCATCCCCCATATAGTAATTCATCCCCCATAGTAATTCATTCCCCATATAGTAATTCATTCCCCATATAGTAATTCATCCCCCATATAGTAATTCATCCCCCATATAGTAATTCATCCCCCATATAGTAATTCATCCCCCATATAGTAATTCATCCCCCATATAGTAATTCATTCCCCATATAGTAATTCATTCCCCATATTAATTCATCCCCCATATAGTAATTCATCCCCCATATAGTAATTCATCCCCCATATTAATTCATCCCCCATATTAAGTCCCCAAGTCCCCCCTGTGTCAATTCACTTACCTTTGCTCTGCGCGTTCCTCTCGCCGTGTTCCCGCGCCGTTCTGGTCTTCAGGGCGGACTGTGAGAGGAGCCTAGCTCCCCTCACGTTCGTCACGCTGCCCCGCCTACACACATCCTGACAGCATCACGCTCCGCGGGCCGGATTAAAAGGTCCGCCAGGCCGTATACGGCCCACGGGCCGTAGTTTGCCCATTGCTGATCTATACCCTTGCCTCTGATGAAGCCGGGAGGGACTGGAGAAACCGGTCAGGCGAGTCATCGGCCATGTCTGGATCAATATTGGACTTAAGAATGGACTGATAAGTATACCAATCCAATACATTTTCTAAAAAGGGACATCATCCACCTATATATACTGTCTGTCTGAAGAAGGCCTCAATCTTTATACTGCTACTTTATCCAGGATCTATTTTCCGCATTGTAGCCAACATATGCACTGGATACCAGTACCGGGCAATAAAGCCGGAGTATATATGTATGCTACATAGTAGCGGTTACAAGTGCAAGGGAGGTTGACGCCCACATAGGGTGACTTTGGGTTTATATACAGCCTTAGAACTTCCCTATAATAGTACACGTTCCCTCCTCTGGACCACGTCTAGATAATACTTCTCTGGTTTGGATGTTTGTGGCTTCATCTTATACATTATTGTCTATAGGCAGGATCTCAAAGTGGAGCCATTCTTGATATGAACTCTAGTATAAAGCATACTGGGACTATCTTGATTCATCCTCTATCCATGACATGCCATTCAATCTGGAGATCCAGGGATCCAGTCATTATCATCTTTGCCAACTATATATAGGACTGACCGGGGATCAAGACCTGTTCAGCATGCTGTGGTTTAACAAAACACGTGGCCACTCTGTCTATCCCTATCTGTCCTCTATGACTGTCCATTTGTTGTGAGAGCTCTCAGCTTTGATTGGTATTT
The DNA here is from genome assembly GCF_062004578.1 of Staurois parvus. NCBI lineage: Eukaryota > Metazoa > Chordata > Amphibia > Anura > Ranidae > Staurois > Staurois parvus. The sequence continues at coordinate 29,693 of NW_028320006.1, read as the reverse complement.
CATTGGTTAAGTATGAAGATAAGACAATCATATACAGTTGTGGCCAAAATTATTCAACCCCCACTGAAATTGAGTGTTTTGGCCAGTTTGACATTGCTTTTGATCATTCAGTCATCTTGCTTACATTTACATTAAAGAGGCACTTGTAGGTCAGACAAATATAACATAACAGTTATAATGAAATAACCACAAATGTCTTTTCTGTGCTCACAGCATTATCAGTTTTATTCAACCCCCAAGTGACATTCAATCTTAGTACTTAGTACAGCATCCTTTTACAGTTATAACAGCTTTTAAACGTGAAGCATAGCTTGACACAAGTGTCTTGCAGCGATCTACGGGTATCTTCGCCCATTCTTCATGGGCAAAGGCCTCCAGTTCAGTCACATTCTTAGGCTTGCGCACTGCAACTGCTTTCTTTAAGTCCCACCAGAGGTTCTCAATCGGATTTAAGTCTGGTGACTGCGATGGCCACTCCAAAATGTTCCAGCCTTTCCTCTGCAACCATGCTCTAGTGGACTTGGAGGTATGCTTGGGATCATTGTCCTGTTGAAAGGTCCAACGTCTCCCAAGCCTCAGGTGTGTGACGGACTGCATCACGTTTCCATCCAATATCTCCTGGTACTGAAGAGAATTCATGGTACCTTGCACACGCTGAAGCTTCCCTGTACCTGCAGAAGCAAAACAGCCCCAAAGCATGATTGACCCTCCACCATGCTTCACAGTAGGCAAGGTGTTCTTTTCATCATAGGCCTTGTTCTTCCTCCTCCAAACATAGCGTTGATCCATGGGCCCAAACAGTTCTAATTTTGTTTCATCAGTCCACAGAACACTATCCCACAACTTTTGTGGTTTGTCCACATGGCTTTTGGCATACTGCAGTCGACTCTTCTTATTCTTTGGAGACAGCAAGGGGGTACGCCTGGGAGTTCTGGCACGGAGGCCTTCATTACGCAGTGTGCGTCTTATTGTCTGGGCTGAAACTTCTGTACCCACATCTGACAAATCTTTTCTCAGTTCCTCAGCAGTCACACGGGGACTTCTCTCCACTCTACGCTTCAGGTAGCGCACAGCAGTCGAAGTCAGCATCTTCTTTCTGCCACGACCAGGTAGCGTTTCAACAGTGCCCTTTGCCTTGAATTTGCGAATGATGCTTCCTAAGGTGTCTCTTGGTATGTTTAACATCTTTGCAATCTTCTTATAGCCATTGCCCTTCCTGTGAAGAGAAATCACCTCTTCTCTTGTCTTCCTGGACCATTCTCTTGCCTTCACCATGTTTGTAACCACACCAGTAAATGTCTAGAAGGAGCTGAGTATCACAGTCATTTTAAAGCTGCCTAATTGGTGCTTATTATGCTTGATTGCTGCTCGGTGACATCCACAGGTGTTTTCAATACCTGATGGAAAGCACCTGTATGAACCTCTGTTCTTCAGAGTGGTAGTCTTTAAGGGGTTGAATAATTGTGGCAATGAAGAAACCACATAAGAACCATTTACTACTGTATTACATAAACAATTGATGTCATTTTAGTTGCATTTGGGTAGTTACAACGTCCTTGTAGGATTTGATTCTGAATACAATTCCAAATGTACACTATAGTCCCTAAACCCCTTTACAGCATTGGGGGTTGAATAATTTTGGCCACAACTGTATATGTATCACTTTGATCAAAGATATCCAATTGATTTTTAGACGCGACCCTTGACACTTTTCAATGAGTGTGTTTTTACTTCTAATGTGTACTTGCTTTTAATCAATAAAAGCTAATTGTCAGTCAAAGATATCTGTCAGTATAAGACTTTGTTAATTCTTCATTTTTTGATATATGAATGGTTTAGAAAATTCCTTTTTTGGGTCGAGGTGTTCGGCCAAATCCTTACTTTTTATGTGAGAATATTTAGATCTATATATGACTTTATATACTTAACGTCCTTCAATGATACATCTGTATATGACTTTATATACTTAACGTCCTTCAATGATACATCTATATATGACTTTATATACTTAACGTCCTTCAATGATACATCTATATATGACTTTATATACTTAACGTCCTTCAATGATACATCTATATATGACTTTATATACTTAACGTCCTTCAATGATACATCTAAATATGACTTTATATACTTAACGTCCTTCAATGATACATCTATATATGACTTTATATACTTAACGTCCTTCAATGATACATCTATATATGACTTTATATACTTAACATCCTTCAATGATACATCTATATATGACTTTATATACTTAACGTCCTTCAATGATACATCTATATATGACTTTATATACTTAACATCCTTCAATGGTACATCTATATATGACTGTATATACTTAACGTCCTTCAATGATACATCTATATATGACTTTATATACTTAACGTCCTTCAATGATACATCTATATATGACTTTATATACTTAACGTCCTTCAATGATACATCTAAATATGACTTTATATACTTAACGTCCTTCAATGATACATCTATATATGACTTTATATACTTAACGTCCTTCAATGATACATCTATATATGACTTTATATACTTAACATCCTTCAATGATACATCTATATATGACTTTATATACTTAACATCCTTCAATGATACATCTATATATGACTTTATATACTTAACATCCTTCAATGGTACATCTATATATGACTTTATATACTTAACCTCCTTCAATGATACATCTATATATGACTTTATATACTTAACGTCCTTCAATGATACATCTATATATGACTTTATATACTTAACGTCCTTCAATGATACATCTATATATGACTTTATATACTTAACATCCTTCAATGATACATCTATATATGACTTTATATACTTAACCTCCTTCAATGATACATCTATATATGACTTTATATACTTAACATCCTTCAATGATACATCTATATATGACTTTATATACTTAACATCCTTCAATGATACATCTATATATGACTTTATATACTTAACATCCTTCAATGATACATCTATATATGACTTTATATACTTAACATCCTTCAATGATACATCTATATATGACTTTATATACTTAACATCCTTCAATGATACATCTATATATGACTTTATATACTTAGCGTCCTTCAATGATACATCTATATATGACTTTATATACTTAACGTCCTTCAATGATACATCTATATATGACTTTATATACTTAACATCCTTCAATAGTAGATATACGTATATATGACTTTTACAAAATCATATAAAGATTGGAAAAAAAAAATTCCACGAAAAACCAAAGCCAAGACTTTATTCACTTAATGTAATGTCCTTAAATATTACATCTATTGTATATATGACTTTATATACTTAAAGCAGAGCTCCACCTAAAGGGGAAGTTCCGCTTTAAGGACTGCTCTTCCGCTCCCCCATTAAAGCGGAGTTCCACTCACCTGTCAAAAAATAAAAGTCAGCAGCTAGAAAAACTGTACAAAAACTGTAGTTGCTGACTTTTAAAAAAACAGCCACTTAGCTGTCCCTCGGTCCCGTGGTGTGTACCCCGCAGAACTGTTTCACCGGCCGTCCTGTATTCCAGGAGGCCGACATCTTCGGTGTGAGCACCTGGCTGTGACAGCTTGCGGCTTCACAGCCGGGTACCCACTGCGCATGTGCAAGTATTGCCAAGCTTCATGAATGGTCCTGTAGTCTTCTGGGACCTGTCACGTGTCCCAAAAGGCTACAGGGAGGGAAGGAGGGAGGACACCTTCCACTTCCGATCGCCCAGAAGTGGGAGCGGGAACCTGTCAAATTTGGGTACCCGCCCCCCCCTCCAGTCCCCCAAAGGTGCCAATTCTTAATGGGGAGCGGGGGAGCAGTCCTTATAGCGGAACTTCCCCTTTTGTGTGGAGCTCCACTTTAAGGATTTGCACCTTTGGGGAGCGGGTACCCGAATTTGACAGTCACCCGCTCCCACTTCTGGTCCGATCACCTAGGCGATCGGAAACGGAAGGTGTCCTCCCTCCCTGTAGTCTTTTGGGACACGTGACAGGTCCCAGAAGCAGGGGCGGACTGACCATTTGGAAACTCAGGCACTACCCGAGGGCTCGGGGTCAGTAGGGGGCCCTATGAGATGCCCCTGGTACCTTTTTCATAGGCTTTTTTGAGTTTGGGCAAGGACACAAGGGCTCCATGATCCCCTATTGCCCGGGGGGCCCATGAGTTGTCAGTCTGCCCCTGCCCAGAAGACTACAGGACCATTCATGAAGCGCAGCGCTTCTCACGCATACGCAGTGGGTACCTGCAAGCTGTCACAGCCGGGCGCCCACACTGAAGATGCCGGCCTCCTGGAATACAGGACAGCCGGTGAAACGGGCTGCAGGGGGGCACACTGAGGGACAGGTAAGTGGCTGTTTTTTAAAAGTCAGCAGCTACAGTTTTTGTACAGTTTTTGTAGCTGCTGACTTTTATTTTTTGACAGGGTGAATGGAACTCGGCTTTAACGTCCTTCAATAGTAGATCTATATATGTCAAAGCCATATAAAGATTGGAAAAGGAACAAAAATAACTAATCACAAGAAAGAAAAAACAAGAAAAAAAACGCCTTATGTCCTTCAACATCTTCTGTATATATGACTTTGTGTCTCTAAGGTCCTTCAACAGTGTAGTTATGTACATACGACTTTCTATACGTAATGTCCTTCAAAAATACATCTGTGTGTGAATTTATGTACCTAACGTCCTTAAACAATACCTAATATATAGGACTTTATATACAGCACCTAATGTCCTTCAATAGAGGATCTATATATGGCTTTTACAAAACAATATAAAGATTGGAAAATAGACAAAAATAATTAATCACAAGAAAACAGCCAAAATCACACACAAAAAAGATACACCAAACACAGATTAAATCTGAAAATGATAAAAAGCAAAGAAAGAAATCCATAATGTATCACTTCATTGTGTAATAGATATACAAATGTTGTAGATGTTTTAGATTATCATATTTAGTGCCTCCTGCTAGTTGCTCTAAGGATTGGAGTTGGAGGTTGTCCCTCCTTGTAGTTCACAGCAGGTACACCAGAGATAAGATATGGATGATCGATTGTTGGCAGGTTCCTCTGTAACCTTTGGCAGTCAATAATTAGGATTCATAAAGCGGGGTTTCAGTGATATTCAGGAAACGATCTCACGTGCTAAATTACACTGAAATCCTGCTGAGACGCCAGTAAAGGAAGATATAGAGCAGCGCATTAAATACACGACTATTGTTCACATACTTCTGTGGAGGAACATACCAACGTAATTCACTGTTCCACTTTACTTTCTTTTTTTTTTTTCTTTTCCTTTATCCTTTCCTTTTTCTTTTGCTATTTCCTTTCTTTTCTCTTTTCCTTCTCCTCTGTCCCTCTTTTCTTTGTGTGTGTGTGTGGGGGGGGGGGGGGGGGGGGGGGGCTGGGATGTAAAGAGGGGACTCAGGATACTAATATGCAGGCAGGACTCTGATGTTGATGTCAAAGGTGCCGGGAAATCTAATGTGAAGAGGTGTACAGGGCACAATGATGTAGAGGGATGTGTGATTTAAAGGGGACTGCGATGTAAAGAGGGAATGAGGACATTAATGTAAAGGTGGGACTGTGATGTAAACGTGGGACTTAGGACAGGGGGGGCTGTGATGTAAAGGGGGTACTGAGGATGCCAATGTAAAGGGGAGACTGTAATGTGAAGGGTGTACTGAGGACACTTTTCTTCCTTCCTTCCTTCTCCTTCCAATTCCCTCCTTCCTTCCTTCTCTTTCTCTTTCCTTCCTTCAGTCCCCTTCCTTCCTTCCTTCCTTCCTTCCTTCCTTGTCCTTCCTTCCTTCTCCTTCTCTTTCCTTCCTTCCTTCATTCTCCTTCCCTCCTTCCTTCCTTCTCCTTCCTTCCTTCTCCTTCTCTTTCCTTCCTTCATTCCCTTCCTCCCTTCTCTTTCCTTCCTTCCTTCATTCTCCTTCCTTCCTTCCTTCCTTGTCCTTCCTTCCTTCTCCTTCTCTTTCCTTCCTTCATTCCCTTCCTCCCTTCTCCTTCCTTCCTTCCTTCCTTCCTTCCTTCTGCCCTCCCTCCCTCCCTTCCCTACCTCCTTCCTTCCTTCCTTCCTTCCTTGTCCTTCCTTCCTTCCTTCTCCTTCTCTTTCCTTCCTTCCTTCATTCCCCTTCCTTCCTTCCTCCCGTCTCCTTCCTTCCTTCCTTCCTTGTCCTTCCTTCCTTCCTTCCTTGTCCTTCCTTCCTTCCTTCCTTCCTTGTCCTTCCTTCCTTCCTTCCTTGTCCGTCCTTGTCCTTCCTTCCTTCTCCTTCTCTTTCCTTCCTTCCTTCATTCCCCTTCCTTCCTTCCTCCCTTCCTCCTTCCTTCCTTCCTTGTCCTTCCTTCCTTCCTTCCTTCTCCTTCTCTTTCCTTCCTTCCTTCATTCCCCTTCCTCCCTTCTCCTTCCTTCCTTCCTCCCTTCTCCTTCCTTCCTTCCTCCCTTCTCCTTCCTTGTCCTTCCTTCCTTCCTTCCTTCCTTGTCCTTCCTTCCTTCCTTCCTTGTCCTTCTCTTTCCTTCCTTCCTTCCTTCCTTCCTTCCTTCCTTCCTTCCCCTTTCTCTTTCCTTTCCTTTTTCTTTCTTTTCCTTTTTCCTTCCCATCCTTCCTTTTTTGGGTCTCCCCTGTAACTGTTGGCGAAGCATTTGCTGTATATTTATTGACAACCAGATAGAAGCGAGCCAAGGTTACAAGTCATCAAGTCCCAGCACTGATCTGACATGCGGATGGTCTGAGATTAAAATATGCTCTAGTGTGAAATGTCGGCATTTTTTCCCATTTGGGAGTCGTGGGTGAAGCTTATAGCTGACCATAGAAGTGAATGGCTGTATGAGGCCTTACTTGGGTACACATCAATGTCTTCCTGGTGAAGCGTGTATGACATCATACATGTATGTTCATATTTACACTGATGTGCAGCGATATATACCTGAGTATGGCCAGGTCCAACCATTTACTTACATAACTAAATGTATTGGCCTTCTGCGGCCCAGGATTCAATGCTAGAGTATATTCTAAGCCTCACACTGTGTGCAAGAGGCCATATGGGTGAAAGAAAGACAGACAAAATATGAGGCTAAAGGTTTGTGGTCACCCCTCTACATAAATGATTCCAGGCGTTTTCCAGTGAAGGTACGGTTAATACCAGAGCATACAGCCTGACTGTGCTCCTGCGCATAAAGACATGGTTTGACCAGTTTGGTGCAGAGGAACCCGAGTGTTCAGTACAGAGCCCTGACCTCAACCCTACTGAACACATTTGGGATGAACGAACTGGCACTTTTTGGCTCCCAATGTGAGGCCTAACATGTGATCCAGGTCTTCTCATCTGTCATCAGTACCTGACCTCACAAATGGACAAAAGTTCCCCCGGACACCCTCCAAAATCTTATGACATCCTTCCTCTTAGAGCGAAAGCTGCTATAGCCACAAACAGGGGGCAGCACCATATCATTGGCCATGGTTTTAGAATGGAATATCCAAGCTATAGGAGTAATGGTGTGATGGCCAAGTGGCTGTATGGTAAACAGAGAGATATTGTACACTCACCGGCCACTTTATTAGGTCCACCTTGCTAGTGCCAAGAAAAGCTCCCCCACAGCATGACAACCCCACCACCAGCCTGAACTGTGGATACAAGGCAGGATGGATCCACCACCCCATGACACCACCACCGCCAGCCTGAACCATTGATACAAGGCAGGATGGATCCACCACCCCATGACACCACCACCGCCAGCCTGAACCATTGATACAAGGCAGGATGGATCCACCACCCCATGACACCACCACCACCAGCCTGAACCGTTGATACAAGGCAGGATGGATCCACCACCCCATGACACCACCACCGCCAGCCTGAACCATTGATACAAGGCAGGATGGATCCACCACCCCATGACACCACCACCGCCAGCCTGAACCGTTGATACAAGGCAGGATGGATCCACGATTTCATGTTGGTTACACCAAATTCTGACCCTACCCTCTGAATGTCGCAGCTGCAATACAGACTCATCAGACCAGGTGACGTTTTTTCCAATCTTCATTTATCCAATGTCGGTGAGCCTGTGTGAATTGTAGCCTCCGTTTCCTGTTCTTAGCTGATAGGAGTGGCACTTGGTGTGGTCTTCTGCTGCTGTAGCCCATCTGCTTCAAGGTTGGACGTGTTGTGTGTTCAGAGATGGTATTCTGCATACCTTGGGTGTAACGAGGGGTTATTAGAGTTACTGTTGCCTTTTCTATCATCTGGAACCAGTCTGCTCATTCTCCTCTGACCTCAACAAGGCATTTTCCTCCACACAACTGCCGCTCACTGGACATTTTCTATTTTTCGGACCATTCTCTGTAAACCCTAGAGATGGTTGTGCGGGAAAATCGCAGTAGATCGGCAGTTTTTGAAATACTCAGACCAGCCCATCTGGCACCAACAACAATGCCACATTCAAAGCCACTTAAATCCCCTTTCTTCCCCATTCTGAAGCTCAGTTTGAACTTCAGCAAGCAGTCTTCACCACGTCTAGATGCATTGAGTTGCTGCCATGTGATTGGCTGATGAGCAATTTGTGTTACCAAGCCATTGAACAGGTGGACCTAATAAAGAGGCCGGAGAGTGTATTTACATAGTTAGTCCGGCTGAAAAAAGACAAAAGTCCATCCAGTTCAACCATAGAAAAAAAAAAAAGTTATAATTCTACACCCACAGGTGATCCAGAGGATTTCTACTTTCAATCAAAGTAAAAAGATTTGTGCTTTGACAACAAGCAAATTAACTGGAATCAATTGTTTTAATGTGTTTTTAGATTTTTTTTATCTGATAATTTTCTGTCATTAAATGTTCAGTTTATGTATTTCCATTGGACATTGGTTGTTTATTTCACAATTGCAAACATTTCTCGTGTATCCTTTTTTTTTGTTTTTTTGTTCTTCTCAAAAATCAATATTTTTTTGTTGTGCAGAAAACAAAAATGAGGCCAATCAGAACATTCCTGTTACTTTGTATGAGATTATTCCGGATGTTTGTACAGAGGATCCCACAAACCGGCTGACCTCGGATAGCCTCCTTCGCATGGTATGATATTACTTAGAAAAATGCATCAAATATTATTGCTTCTTTTGTGGTTTCTGAAAGTCTTCCACATCCTGAGATGGCTACATTAAGAAATCAGAACTGCATATTAACCCCTTCCAGTCCCGACACCTTCCCCCCCCCTTCCAGTCCGGACACTTTCACCCCCCCCTTCCAGTCCGGACACTTTCACCCCCTTCCAGCCTGAACACTTCCCCCCCTTCCAGTCCGGACACTTCCCCCCCCTTCCGGTCCGGACACTTCCCCCCCCTTCCGGTCCGGACACTTCCCCCCCCTTCCGGTCCGGACACTTTCACCTCCTTCCGGTCTGGACACTTTCACCTCCTTCCGGTCTGGACACTTTCACCTCCTTCCGGTCTGGACACTTTCACCTCCTTCCGGTCTGGACACTTTCACCTCCTTCCGGTCTGGACACTTTCACCTCCTTCCGGTCTGGACACTTTCACCTCCTTCCGGTCTGGACACTTTCACCTCCTTCCGGTCTGGACACTTTCACCTCCTTCCGGTCTGGACACTTTCACCTCCTTCCGGTCTGGACACTTTCACCTCCTTCCGGTCTGGACACTTTCACCTCCTTCCGGTCTGGACACTTTCACCTCCTTCCGGTCTGGACACTTTCAGCTCCTTCCAGTCTGGACACTTTCAGCTCCTTCCAGTCTGGACACTTTCACCTCCTTCCAGTCTGGACACTTTCACCTCCTTCCAGTCTGGACACTTTCACCTCCTTCCAGTCTGGACACTTTCACCTCCTTCCAGTCCGGACACTTTCCCCCCCTTCCCCCCCAGGCCAATTTTCAGCTTTCAGCACTATCACACTTTGAATGACCACACCGCATCCTCCCCCTGTCCTGCCCCGACTTGGCTTTGACCGCCTACAACAATGCGCTCTCAACAGCCCTTGACTCACTAGCGCCTTTAACCACACGCAACACCAGACCCCGACCGCTCCAGCCCTGGCAGACTGATCACACCAAATCCCTCAAACGACACAGTCGTGCCCTGGAGCGACTATGGCGCAAAACCAAATCCCAACAAGCCTTCACCTGCTACAAATCTGCCTTCCACACCTACACCTCCTCCCTCCATGCTGCCAAACAGGTCTACTTCTTGACCCTCATCAAGGCCCTCTCCTCCAATCCTCGCCGACTCTTCTCTGCCTTCAACTCTCTACTCTCTCCACCCCCACCTCCACCCAGCACCTCACTCACTGCCCTTGAGATTGCCAATCACTTCAAAAACAAAATTGACACAATTCGCAAGGACATTGCCGCAACTCACACACCCTCTCAACCTGTCCCCTCTCACACAGCTACCCCCTTATCCCCCCTCCCCCTCGACATAACCCGCAGGGACTTCGTCGCTGCTCAAACTCTCTCCAACCCCCTTCAGCCTCACTCAGCTACCCCCTCATCACCCCTCTCCCACGGCCCCACCACTGCTCTGACCTCCTCTTCCACCCCACCCTACATTCCTCATACTGAAGCTCCCCCAACACTCCACACCTTTGACCTTACTACCATCGAGGAAGTCTCCAAGACCCTCTCTGATGCCCGCCTCACCACCTGCCCCCTCGACCCTATCCCCTCACAACTCCTACGACCTTCCTCCTCCTCCATCCTACGCTCCCTCACCCACATCTTCAATCTCTCCCTCTCCTCAGGCACTTTCCCCTCCCCTCTGAAACATGCACACATCACCCCCATACTTAAAAAGCCCTCCCTGGACCCCAATGACCCGAACAACCTCAGACCCATCTCCCTGCTCCCATTTACATCTAAACTCCTCGAGCGCCTAGTCTACACCCGCCTATGCTCTCACCTCAACGACAACAACCTCCTCGATCCCCTACAGTCCGGCTTCCGTCCCCTACACTCCACCGAAACTGCCTTACTCAAACTCTCCAACGACCTGCTAACCGCCAAAGCTAATGGCCACTATTCAGTGCTCCTACTCCTTGACCTCTCTGCGGCCTTCCACACAGTCCACCACCCCCTCCTCCTCAAAAAACTACACTCCCTCGGCCTCAGAGATTCTGCTCTCTCCTGGCTCTCATCCTACCTGTCACAACGCTCTTTCAGCATTACCTATAATGCTACCACCTCCCCCTCACTCCCCCTCTCTGTTGGGGTCCCTCAAGGCTCTGTCCTCGGGCCCCTTCTCTTCTCCATCTATACCTCCTCCCTTGGCCAACTCATACACTCTCACGGCTTCAACTACCACCTCTATGCCGACGACACACAAATCTATCTCTCAACCCCCCACCTCACCCCCTCGGTCTCCGCCCGAATCACACACCTACTGAGCGACATATCAGACTGGATGTCGCTCCACTTCCTTAAATTGAACCTCTCCAAAACCGAGTTTCTTGTCTCCCCCCCCCAGCCCGGACACCACCCCCCATTGATTTCTCCGTCACATCCAACAACGCTACCATCAAACCCGCCCTGCAGGCCAGAGTACTGGGTGTCATTCTGGACTCCAACCTATCCTTCCAGCCCCAAGTCCAATCTTTAACAAACTCGTGCAGACTCCACCTCCGCAACATGCAGACTCCACCTCCGCAACATGCAGACTCCACCTCCGCAACATGCAGACTCCACCTCCGCAACATCGCCAAAATCCGCACGTTCCTAACCCCAGAAACCACTAAACAGCTCATCCACTCCCTCATCATATCACGACTCGACTACTGCAACTCCCTCCTCACTGGCCTGCCTCGCCGCTGGCTATCCCCTCTTCAGTCCATCCTGAACACGGCTGCCAGACTCATTCACCTTTCCAACCGCTCCATCTCCGCCACCCCCCTCTGCCAATCCCTCCACTGGCCTCCACTCAGTGTCCTCCACCCCCCTCTGCCAATCCCTCCACTGGCTTCCGATTGCCCAACGGATCAAATTCAAAATCCTAACACTGACGTACAAAGCTGTCCACCATACTGCCCCGAACTACATCACTGACCTAATATCCAAGTACCACCCAGCACGCACACTCCGCTCCTCACAAGACCTCCTTCTCTCTAGTTCCCTGGTCTCCTCCTCCCATGCCCGCCTCCAGGACTTCTCCAGGGTGTCACCCATCCTCTGGAACTCCCTGCCCCAACCCATCAGATTATCACCTACTCTCCTCTCCTTTAGGCGCACCCTGAAAACCCATCTCTTCAGGGAAGCCTACCCCGCCCCCTGCTAATTGCCGATCTCCTCCACTCTTCCTACCACTCCATCCCCCACAGCTATCTCCTCCTGTGCCACCACCCCCTCCCTCCTAGATTGTAAGCTCGAAAGAGCAGGGCCCTCGATCCCCTCATGTTTTGCATTGTATTGGTATTGTTCTGTCACATGTTCTGTCCCCCTTTGTAATGTACAGCGCTGAGCCAACTATTGGCGCTTTATAAATACTGTATAATAATAATAATAATAATAATGACAATTGCGCGGTCATGCAACACTGTACCCGTATGAATTTTTTAGCATTTTTTTGAGACAGATAAAACTTTATTTTGGTGGTATTTATTCACCACTGGGATTTGTATTTTTTTTTGATACATAAATGAAAATGTCCAAAAATTTTGAAAAAAAGTGTTTTTCTTTAAAATTTTGCAAATAAATAATCTTTCTTCATAAATCTTGGTCAAAATTTATTCCGTTATCTTTTTAGTAAAGAAAAAAATAACCCAAATTAGACTATAACCAAAAATTATAATTTTTTTTACCATTTTTTTTTTTTATTTTTATTTTAATTTTTATATTATTATTTATGTTTTTTCTACATACTGTCACCCTAGCAGTGCAGTGCATTCACAGATTTCACACGTAGTAAGCAATGATGTCAGAAGTGACGTCATTTATGAACGACAACCCGCCCCTGGACTACCACCGTCCGGCCGATGATATACAGGATGGGAAGTGGTTAAAGAGACCCTGTCAGGGCATTAACACAACATAAAGAATATATTTAAAAAAAATTCAGGGCTTGCTAAAGCAGATGGTTTATACTTGCCTGCCCTGCCACCTTTTCCTCCAACCTAGATGTCTCGACCCCCCCACTGTGCTCTGTGGTTTCTCCTGCCACCCACTACATCACTATAGCATTTCTTAGATGTGGTGGCTGCATTAGTTTTCTTTTTTTGGGTAAATACATGTAGCACCCCCCCCCAGACTAGGATGCTGGAAAATGTAGTGGTTGGCTTGCTCTTTGGCCCGAGGAGCTGGATTTGATTGTTTAGTAGACATGTTTGAATTCGGACAAAATTTTATATTTAATATATACACCCTGTTCCAAATTATTCTGCAAATTCTATTTAAGTGTCACAAAGATGAAATCTTTTGTTTTTCAGTGTAACTCATGGATGGCATTGTGTGTCAGGGCTCTTTTGATCACTGAAAACAATCTGGGACACCTGTGATAATTAGATTGGCCGGTGAGCCCAATTGAAGGAAAAACTACTAAAGGACGGCATTCCCCATTATTAAGCAGAGCGCCATTTTCAAGCAATATGGGGAAGAAAAAGGATCTCTCTGCTGCCGAAAAGAGTGGAATAGTTCGATGCCTTGGACGAGGGATGAAAACATTCGATATTTCAGGAAAACGTCAGCGTGATCATCGCACTATGAAGAGATTTGTGGCTGATTCAGAGCACAGACGGGTTGGTGCAGATAAAGGCACATTGAGGAAGATTTCTGCCAGATCCAGGCATCGGATCAAGAGAGCAGCTGCTAAAATCCCATTACATAGCAGCAAACAGATATTTGAAGCTGCTGGTGCCTCTGGAGTCCCACGGACATCAAGGTGTAGAGTCCTCCAGAGTGCTGCAACTGTGCAGAAACCTTCTATTCGGCCACCACTAACCAATGCTCACAAGCAGAAACGGCTGCATTGGGCAGAAAAATACATGAAGACTCATTTTCAATCAGTCCTGTTCACTGATGAGTGCCGTGCAACCCTGGATGGTCCAGATGGATGGAGTAGTGGATGGTTGGTGGACGGCCACCCTGTTCCAACAAGGCTGCGACGTCAGCAAGGCGGTGGTGGAGTCATATTTTGGGCCGGAATCATGGGAACAGAGCTGGTCGGCCCCTTTAGGGGCCCCGAAAGGTGTAAAGATGACCTCTGCAAAGTATGTGGAGTTTATGACTGACCACTCTCTTCCCTGGTACAGAAGGAAGAACTATGCTTTCCGTAATAAAATCATCTTCATGCATGACAATGCACCATCTCATGCTGCAAAGAATACCTCTGCATCAATGGCTGCTATGGGGATAAAAGGAGAGAAAGTCATGGTGTGGCCTCCATCCTCCCCTGACCTCAATCCTATGGAGAACCTTTGGAGCATCCTCAAGCAAAAGATCTATGAGGGTGGGAGGCAGTTTACATCCAAACAGCAGCTCTGGGAGGCGATTCTGACATCTTGCAAACAAATTCAAGCAGAAACTGTCCAAAAACTGCCAAGTTCAATGGATGCCAGACTTGTGATCTGCTATCAGATAAGGGCTCCTATGTTACAATGTAACTGACCGCTTCAAATGTTTACAAAGTTACAATGTTGGGAAAAGTTTGATTGAAATAGCTTTTGATTTCAGTAAATTTGCTGCAAACACAACAAATGACAATTTTCAGTTCTTTACAACCTAGAAAGTGTTTGGAAACTTCCTGTGCGGAATAATCCGGAACACAAATCCTGTTATCATTAGGAGGTTTGTGCAATAAAATGTGAATTGTCCTCTTCTAGTTGTCACCTGAGAATTCTGCCGACTGATATTTACATCAATTATTGAGGGAAATGAGGAAATATCATCTGCAGAATAATTTGGAACACAATGTAAATTTTATCATTTATTCGGAGATTCGGATGTTTCAGAACTTCCACATTACAATATTAACAAACTGAAATGGGTCCGAAATAACGAAAATACATTTTGGCCGAAATTTGAATCGATTTGAATCAAATTTGAAAAGGAAATCTAATTCCAAAACAAATTTGACGTATAAAAAGTTTGCTGATTTCCTTCAGACTGTGTGTATTAATGTTAGAATATAGACATCTTCTGAAAATTCGAATTTAGAAAAGAATAGAATGAAAAAGAACATAATAGAAAATAAAAGAATAAAATAGAACAGAAAGGAACATAATAACATAAAAAAGAAGAGAATAGAAAAAAAAAATAGAATTGATTTCAATAGAATAGAAAGAATATAGCTGTCTTCCGAAATTTGAATTTCGAAAAAAATAGAATAGAATAGAATAAAAAATAATAGAATAGAAAATAAAGAAATAGAATAAAACAAAATAGACTAGAATTTAAAAAAATAGAAGAGAAAACAAATACAATAGATTAGAATAGAACAGAAAAGAATAGAATAAAATAGAACAGAAAATAAAGGAATAGAAAAGAAAAGAATAGAATAGAATAGAAAAAAATAGCAGAGATTAATATAGAATAAAATGGAATAAAATAGTAAGAATATACCTGCCTTCCCAAATTCGAATTTCAAATAGAATAGAACAGAACCACCAATTCTTCACAATGAATTTGGATCAGTTTGATATTTTTGATTCAAATACTTTGAATCCATTGGAAACATTAGAAATTGGTTGAAAATGAATAAACAAATTTGGGTTCTAAATGCAACAAAACAAAAATTAGAAACTTAACAAATTGTTCTGAAACTAAATAAAACAATTTCTTTTGCTCTGCACGTGTCTATTTGTTGGTTGTCTCCCGGGTGGTGAGATTGATTATTTCCCATCTCTGTTGAGAACAAGAGTTTAGGGAGGAAAATGCAAATCTCACACCGGAAGTAGGTGGTCAGAAAGGTGGTAGGCGGTCAGTAGGTGGTCAGAGAGGAGGTAGGAGGGTAGTAGGTGGCCAGAGAAGGGGAAAGTGGTCATTAGGTGGTCAGAGAGGGGGTAGGTGGTCATTAGGTGGTCAGAGAAAAGGTAGGTGGTCAGTAGGTGGTCAGAGAGGGGGTATATGGTCATATAGGCAGAGTAGGTTGTCAGAGAAAGTGTAGGTGGTCAGTAGGTGGTCATAGAGGGGGCAGGTGGTCAGTAGGTGGTCAGAGAAGGGGTAGGTGGTCAGAGAAGGGGTAGGTGGTCAGTAGGTTGTCATAGAAGGGGTATGTTGTCAGTAGGTTGTCAGAGAGGGGATATGTATTCAGTAGGTGGTCAGAGAGGGGGTGGTCCATAGAGGTCCAATTGGGTCCGCCTGAAAAACTGACAGATGAAGCTGATTGGACCATCAACGTGAAAGGGGGCTTCTTCCCCCCCCCCTCTGTGTACAATTTGCCTTTAAGCTCAAAACCTTCTCCCTGCCCCCTCAACTAAAAGGGGGAACCAGTACAAAGCCAGGAGGAGGTGCAGGCTGTGTTGAGCTCTCTGCCCCCTCCCCCTTCTGTCATAACAGCGCAGGTACAGCTCATGAGACAGGCTCACTCTTAGATTGCATGGGACTGTACACACACACAGTTTGATTACCGCCCCCTACCTGTGTCTCCTGCTGCCGGGAGAAGAGCAGCCCTTGGAGGAGATAAGGGGAAGCAGCTCGATTCAATTGTGACAGGAGGGAGAGCCCAGAGAGGAGAACACAGCCCGCACCTCCTCTTGTCTCTTTCCTCTCCGGCACTTCTCCTCTCCCTGCTCCAGCCTTCAGGCCTGTCTGAGTGCGGGCAGGGGTGGGGGGGGGGTGGGAAGGACGTCGGCGGACACAACATCAAAGAGAGGGCTGGCCTGGGGGGGCAAAACTGAAGTCTGTGTTGGCATAGCCCACCCCTTCGATCCGGCAATGTCTGTGTCTCTCTGGCAGAACAATGCCTTGTGTGTGTTTCCCTCCAGCAGCTAAAAGCCAGAGAGAGAGAGGGAGGGAGGGACAGAGGAAGAAACCAGTTTTTAGCTACTGGAGGGAAACACATACAGGGTATCGATGTGCAATTACCCTCCCCTGCACCACCGATCCTCCTACTGTCTGGGCCCGTCTGTGTGCCCGGGCCCCCTATAGGAGTACTGGGGTAACCCCTTGATGGCGGGCCTGGCTGGACACCGTGAATATGGTATTTCAGGTGAACGTCTCTCTAGACCCTAAATATTGCCTTTTAGGCATTCTTGGGTAAGATGTGCAGGAAGAGTTCGATGGACATCGATGGGCCACGCCCTATTTCAAGCACGTAAATAATACTGCGACTCTGGAAATGATCTGATCCCCCTCACAGTGGTCATGGGTGACAAATGTATGGAAAACCCTTATACCGGAGCGATATATATATATATATCAATACAGTGGTTGCCCCGGCAAAATGGAGAAATGATGTCCAAGTGAACTCATCGATCAAAGAATTTTCCAATCTCGGGGGAGACCCTCGGGATATAACTCCGGTTATGTTGTACGCTACCATGTACTTTATTGCCTTGGATGCCTTATCGGTGCTTTGATAATGTATAACTGTTTTGCTGGTGGGAAAGTGATGCCATGTTGGCAAGTGATGGAACATTCTTTTACTTCCGCTGTGTGATGAGACACCTAGCTAACAGGCGGGAGGCCTCACTTTCCTCATTCGCTGTGTGCGCAGCTAGTAATACGGAGTCATGTCAGAGCTTACTGAGCTTCATAGAGGGCAAATTGTTGGTGCCGCTCAGCCGGTGTCTCTGTGACTGAAGTTGCAGATTTATTTGCCGTGTGGCGAGGTTCATTATTATTATTATACAGTATTTATAAAGCGCCAAAAGTTCGCTCAGCGCTGTACATTACAGAGGGGGACAGAACATGTGACAGAACAATACCAATACAATGTGATACACGAGGGGATTGAGGGCCCTGCTCCTTGGAGCTTACAATCTAGGAGGGAAGGGATGGTGGTACAGGAGGAGATAGCTGTGGGGGATGGGGTGGTAGGAAGAGTGGAGGAGATCGGCAATTAGCAGGGGGTGGGGTAGGCTTCCCTGAAGAGATGGGTTTTCAGGGTACGCCTAAAGGAGAGGAGAGTAGGTCATAGTCTGATGGGTTGGGGCAGGGAGTTCCAGAGGATGGGTGACACCCTGGAGAAATCCTGCAGGCGGGCATGGGAGGAGGAGACCAGGGAACTAGAGAGAAGGAGGTCTTGTGAGGAGCGGAGTGTGCGTGTTGGGTGGTACTTGGATATTAGGTCAGTGATGTAGTTCGGGGCAGTATGGTGGACGGCTTTGTACGTCAGTGTTAGGATTTTGAATTTGATCCGTTGCGCAATCGGAAGCCAGTGGAGGGATTGGCAGAGAGGGGTGGAGGACACTGAGTGGAGGCCAGTGGAGGGATTGGCAGAGAGGGGTGGAGGACACTGAGTGGAGGCCAGTGGAGGGATTGGCAGAGGGGGGTGGAGGACACTGAGTGGAGGCCAGTGGAGGGATTGGCAGAGGGGGGTGGAGGACACTGAGTGGAGGCCAGTGGAGGGATTGGCAGAGGGGGGTGGAGGACACTGAGTGGAGGCCAGTGGAGGGATTGGCAGAGGGGGGTGGCGGAGACGGAGCGGTTGGAAAGGTGAATGAGTCTGGCAGCCGTATTCAGGATAGACTGAAGCGGGGATAGCCAGCGGCGAGGCAGGCCAGTGAGGAGGGAGTTGCAGTAGTCGAGTCGTGATATGATGAGGGAGTGGATGAGCTGTTTAGTGGTTTCTGGGGTTAGGAACGTGCGGATTTTGGCGATGTTGCGGAGGCGGAGTCTGCATGTTGCGGAGGTGGAGTCTGCATGTTGCGGAGGTGGAGTCTGCATGTTGCGGAGGTGGAGTCTGCACGAGTTTGTTAAAGATTGGACTTGGGGCTGGAAGGATAGGTTGGAGTCCAGAATGACACCAAGTACTCTGGCCTGTGGGGTGGGCCTGATAGTGGTATTGTTGGACGTGATGGAGAAGTCAGTGGGGGATGGTGTGCGGGCTGGGAGGAAGGCTAGGAGCTCGGTTTTGGAGAGGTTCAATTTAAGGAAGTGG
Source organism: Staurois parvus (assembly GCF_062004578.1). Classification (NCBI taxonomy): domain Eukaryota; kingdom Metazoa; phylum Chordata; class Amphibia; order Anura; family Ranidae; genus Staurois; species Staurois parvus. The sequence goes on along the minus strand of NW_028320006.1, from coordinate 10,629 downwards.
AGTGACATCCAGTCTGATATGTCGCTCAGCAGGTGTGTGATTCGGGCGGAGACCGAGGGGGTGAGGTGGGGGGTTGAGAGATAGATTTGTGTGTCGTCAGCATAGAGGTGGTAGTTGAAGCCGTGAGAGTGTATGAGTTGGCCAAGGGAGGAGATGTAGCTGGAGAAGAGAAGGGGCCCAAAGACAGAGCCTTGAGGGACCCCAACAGAGAGGGGGAGTGAGGGGGAGGTGGTAGCATTATAGGTAACGCTGAAAGAGCGTTGTGACAGGTAGGATGAGAGCCAGGAGATAGCAGAATCTCTGAGGCCGAGGGAGTGTAGTTTTTTGAGGAGGAGGGGGTGGTCGACTGTGTGGAAGGCCGCAGAGAGGTCAAGGAGTAGGAGCACTGAATAGTGGCCATTAGCTTTGGCGGTTAGCAGGTCGTTGGAGAGTTTGAGTAAGGCAGTTTCGGTGGAGTGTAGGGGATGGAAGCTGGACTGGAGGGGATCGAGGAGGTTGTTGTCATTGAGGTGAGAGCTTAGGCGAGTGTAGACGAGGCGCTTGAGGAGTTTGGAAGTGAATGGCAGCAGGGAGATGGGTCTGAGGTTGTTCGGGTCATTAGGGTCCAGGGAGGGCTTTTTAAGTATGGGGGTGATGTGTGCATGTTTCAGAGGGGAGGGGAATGCGCCGGAAGAGAGGGAGAGATTAAAGATGTGGGTGAGGGAGCGTAGGATGGAGGGGGAGGGAGGTCGTAGGAGTTGTGAGGGGATAGGGTCGAGGGGGCAGGTGGTGAGGCAGGCATCAGAGAAGACCTTGGAGACCTCCTCGATGGTAGTAAGGTCGAAGGTGTGGAGTGTTGAGGGGGCTTCAGTGTGGGGAATGTTGGGTGGGGTGGAGGTCAGAGCAGTGGTGGGGTTGTGGGAGAGGGGTGATGAGGGGGAAGCTGAGTGGGAGGGGACAGGGTTGGAGGGAGTGTGAGCTGCAGCGATGTCCATTATCATTATCCAGGTCGATGTCCAGGTTCATTATCAAAGGTGATGGCGGCATTTCCAGGAAAATGTCATCTGATTAGCATAAGCCCCACCCACATGGTCACCTGGGACAAAAGGACACTTTACAGGATTGTGACCCGGAATAGGGAGACAACAAAAGTGACTGCAGAGCTCAATCTCAGTCTTCCAAATCCACAAACACTGTGCGGAGGGAACTCCATCAGCAGAACATTCCCGGGTGAGCTGCGATGGCCGAACCACTAGTGAGCAATATTAATGCTCAGAAGAGGAGAGAGAGGTGCAACACCCATAAATGGTGGACTATCGATCGATGGAAGACTGTAACATGGTCCAATGAATCGACCTTCATACTGTTCCCAACCACCGGACGTGTTTACGTGTGACAACACCATCCCAATCTTACCACCAGGACTGTCTTGTGCCAACTGTAAAGCATGGTGGTGGCACATTCATGGTTTGGGCAGCCATATCTTGGTATTCTGCAGGCCCCATCATCACCTTGAAAGGTCGTGCCACTGCCAGCGACTATGTACAAATGTTGGCCCCCCATATGCACCCCATGGTGCAGACATTGTTTCCCGAAGACAGCGCCATTTACCAAGACGATAATGCTCCAATCACACAGCTGGTGGTGTCAGATCGTGGTTTGATGAGCATGCAGACAAAGTCTCTCACCTTCCCTGGGCGCCATAGTCACCGGACCTCAATATCATAGAGCCACTATGGGCAGTTTTGGAGAACAAGGTTGGAGCTCATTTTCCGCCTCCAGCATCTTGGCAAGAGCCGGAATGATTTTTGCGTGAAGAGCGGGATCAGATTCCATTATCCACCATCAAAGACTTCTATTTGTCAATTCTCAAGAGAATTCAGGCCGTCTTGGGTGCCAAAGGCGCTCCAACACCATATTAGCTGACAATTTCATTATTTTACCTGGTGTTTCCATCCTTTTGTCCAGCTCCTGTGTATATATATATACTGTATACTGCTCAAAAACATGAAAGGAAGACTTTGTAATCAGAGTCTAGCATCAAGTCAATGACACTCCTGGGATATTGATCTGGTTAGGTATGTGGCAGAGAGGGATGTTTATCAGTTTCAGCTGCTCTGGTGTTCATAAAATTACCAACAGGTGCACTAGATGGTCAACAATGAGACGACCCCCAAAACAGGAATGGTTTTACAGGTGGAGGCCACTGAAATTTTTTTCCCTACTCATCTTTTCTGACTGTTTTTCACTAGTTTTGCATTTGGCTCGGGTCAGTGTCACTACTGGTAGCATGAGGCCATACCTGGACCCTACAGAGGTTGCACAGACAGTCCAACTCCTCCAGGATGGTGCATTAATACGTGCCATTGCCAGAAGGGTTGCTGTGTCTGCCAGCACAGTCTCAAGAGCATGGAGGAGATTCCAGGAGACAAGAGCATGGAGGAGGTTCCAGGAGACAGGCAGTTCCTCTAGGAGAGCTGGACAGGGCCGTAGAAGGTCCTTAACCCATCAGCAGGACCGGTATCTGCACCTTTGTGCAAGGAGGAACAGGATGAGCACTGCCAGAGCCCTACAGAATGACCTCCAGCAGGCCACTGGTGTGAATGTCTCTGACCAAACAATCAGAAACAGACTTCATGAGGGTGGCCTGAGGGCCCGACGTCCTCTAGTGGGCCCTGTGCTCACTGCCCGGCACCATAGAGCTCGATTGGCAAATGCCATTGAACCCCAGAATTGGCAGGTCCACCACTGGCGCCCTGTGCTTTCACAGATGAGAGCAGGTTCCCCCTGAGCACATGTGACAGACGTGAAAGGGTCTGGAGAAGCCGTGGAGAACGTTCTGCTGCCTGTAACATGGTTCAGCATGACTGCATTGGTGGTGGGTCAGTGATGGTCTGGGGAGGCATATCCATGGAGGGACACACAGACCTCTACAGGCTAGACAATGGCCCCCTGACTGCCATTAGGTATGGGGATGAAATCCTTGGATCCATTGTTAGACCCTACGCTGGTGCAGTGGGTCCTGGGTTCCTCCTGGTGCGGTGGGTCCTGGGTTCCTCCTGGTGAAGTGGGTCCTGGGTTCCTCCTGGTGCACTGGGTCCTGGGTTCCTCCTGGTGCAGTAGATCCTGGGTTCCTCCTGGTGCAGTGGGTTCCTCCTGGTGCAGTAGATCCTGGGTTCCTCCTGGTGCAGTGGGTTCCTCCTGGTGCGGTGGGTCCTGGGTTCCTCCTGGTGCAGTAGGTCCTGGGTTCCTCCTGGTGCGGTGGGTCCTGGGTTCCTCCTGGTGCAGGGGGTTCTGGGTTCCTCCTGGTGCAGGACAATGCCCGGCCTCATGTGGGGAGAGTATACAGGCCGATATATATATATATATATATATATATATATATATATACTTTTTATTTAGTTTTTTATTATTGTAAAATATTAGCAACTTTTAGGTATATAAATAAATGTTTATAAATGACCTAAAAGTCGGCCATTTGCGGCAAAAAATCATCCACAAGATTTCTGGACAATAAAGGGAACATTTAGAAGCCAGTTCAAAAAAATGTTCAATTCGATTCCAAATAACTTTTTCCTTTTAGAGCTCCTGAAGTCGTCTTTTTTACACTTTTTATTTCCTCTACATATAATATATATACATTTTTTTTTGCATTTGTCCGCCCGCAGCTCGCTCACCTCTGCCACTTGGTAGATAAAACCTGCAAAAAGACAGATTAATATGTTAACCTCGAGTTCACGATTTGTGAAAAAAAAAAAAACCCTCAGCGTTTGGGAACACGCTGTACTGAATATCGCTAATGAAACGCCGTGAAAAACAAGCTTTCCCCATCCTCCGCTCTTCATAAATAATTCAAACGTTTGTAATTGGCGGGATGCTGTCTATTTATTAGTATTGGAAATAATTGAATCACCTAGAAGTGGTGATGAGGAATGATTGTGCTGCGAATAATTCCGTTACTTAGCTGATAATCCGATTTCGCTCAGTTATTTGCTTTGGGATGTATGTTCTGGGCTGAATGCGCTGATTGCGGCAGTGGAATTTTTTTTCTTTTCGGCGTGAAATTTCAAATCGTGTTAATATTTAATACTTTAATCATTTAAATGCTTCATAAAAGAACTCTCCTAGTCCATGCCTGGCTGCATGTGGTAAACAGACGAAGAAAAATCTTCATTCTGACGCGGCGATCTTTCATATCCAGGCAGTGGCCGTGTGCGATGGCGGCTCAGGGGTGATTCCATGATCCAGGCTGAGATCCGCTATTCCCGTCACAAGAGTTGAGGCACTTCACATTATTTAACTATTTAGCCTTGGTTTACGCCTCTGCAGGTTTTTTTGTTTTGTTTTTGTGAATTTTGCAGAAAAACACTACATTCCATTTACCGTATTTGCCGGCGTATAAGACGACTTTTTACCCCTTGAAAATCTTCTCAAAAGTAGGGGGTCGTCGTATACGCCTGTATACGGCATACTGACACTTTTTAGGGGGGCGGCGCAATGCCGCCACCCCCCCCCCTTTCCAACGGAAGGGACACTAAGTACAGGGGTGGGCAGGGGCTGTCTCTTACCTGGCTCCGGTCCCATGACGATCCGGTCCAGGAAGCGCGGCTGCTCCTTCAGTTCGGCCACTGGATGTTCGCGCGGCTGCTTGGCTCCGCCTCCTCACCGGTGATTGGCCGCCAGAACTGTAGCTCAGGAAAGGCACACAGGCGGCCAATCACCGGCGAGGAGGCGGAGCCGAGCGGCCCCGCGGAAATCGAGTGCAGGAGCAGCAGGTAAGTGTTCAGTGTAGAGGTGCTGCTGCAACCACATATGCTGGCTGCAGCAGCACCATACGAGAACAGGGTCAGCAAGTGTCAGTGGGAGGAATAGTGCCCCATCATTGGTGTCACTGATACCAATGATGGAGCACTATTCCTCCCACTGACACCAACGATGGGGAACTATTCCTCCCCCCCACTGACACCAATGATGGGGCACTATTCCACCCCCCACTGACACCAATGATGGGGCACTATTCCACCCCCCACTGACACCAACTATGGGGCACTATTCCACCCCCCACTGACACCAACGATGGGGCACTATTGCACCCCCCACTGACACCAACGATGGGGCACTATTCCACCCCCAATTGACACCAATGATGGGGCACTATTCCACCCCCCACTGACACCAACGATGGGGCACTATTCCACCCCCCACTGACACCAATGATGGGGCAATATTCCACCCCCCACTGACACCAACGATGGGGCACTATTGCACCCCCCACTGACACCAATGATGGGGCACTATTCCACCCCCAATTGACACCAATGATGGGACACCATTCCTCCCACTGACACCAATGATGGGGCACTATTCCTCCCACTGACACCAATGATGGGGCACTATTCCTCCCACTGACACCAATGATGGGGCACTATTCCTCCCACTGATACCAATGATGGGGCACTATTCCTCCCACTGACACCAATGATGGGGCACTATTCCTCCCACTGACACCAATGATGGGGCACTATTCCTCCCACTGACACCAATGATGGGGCACTATTCTCCCACTGACACCAATGTTGGGACACTATTCCTCCCACTGACACCAATGATGGGGCACTATTCTCCCACTGATACCAATGATGGGGCACTATTCCTCCCACTGACACCAATGTTGGGACACTATTCCTCCCACTGACACCAATGATGGGGCACTATTCCTCCCACTGACACCAATGATGAGGCACTATTCCCCCCACTGATACCAATGATGGGGCACTATTCCCCCCACTGATACCAATGATGGGGCACTATTTCTCCCACTGACACCAATGATGAGGCACTATTCCTCCCACTGATACCAATGATGGGGCACTATTCCTCCCACTGATACCAATGATGGGACACTATTCCTCCCACTGACACCAATGATGGGGCACTATTCCTCCCACTGATACCAATGATGGGGCACTATTCCTCCCACTGACACCAATGATGGGGCACTATTCCTCCCACTGACACCAATGATGGGGCACTATTCCTCCCACTGACACCAATGATGGGGCACTATTCCTCCCACTGATACCAATGATGGGGCACTATTCCTCCCACTGACACCAATGACGGGGCACTATTCCTCCCACTGACACCGGGGACTTCCTTTTTTTTTTTTTGCGTTTTGCATGTAATAGACTTCAATGAACCCGCACCAAAGTGTTGCTTTTTTGATGCGTTTTTTTATATATTTTTGAGGGGTTTGTCACTTAGGGGTGGACTGGGATAACAGAAAAGGACTTAGCGAGCGCTTACAGTTAGCAGCTATAGCACCAAAAAAGGAACCACAAACCTTTCCAGAAAGAAACACAGTGCAGCGCTAAAAAGTTGAAACAATAAACAACCTGAGTAATATTAAAACAGTCCCGTGGTAACTGGAAATGCCAGTATTACATAAAACATGTCCAAGATATGACTGATGATAAAGTGACAAAGTGTCCGGTGATAACAAATCCAAATCAATAATGATAGCAGAGGTATCGGTTATCTTATCCCAGTGTGAGCGAATGGTGATCCGGTGAAGAGCGACAATATTGGTAAGAATGCGCACTCACCAGAAGCACAATCTTAATGGGCATTGATCAGATATAGAGGTCTCCTTTTGGTACAGCCTGGTGTAGAATATCCTCCTCTGTATATGGGTTGTCAGTCAGAGGGGTCTGGTCAATGGCTTCCCTCACTAGGTCCGGACAGGTCCTAGCTGGTTTGTTATGGAGGCCGCCAGACCTTCACGATCCGGCGACGTGACGTCACGGCGTACAAGGGCTCCTCCTAGACGCGTTTCGTATCCACATACGTCATCAGTAGGGGTGTTGCCAAGGTAGCTGGACATCAAGCTCAATCCTATTTATAGCCGCGGTGTGCGCGCATAATGGCGGGCGCCATCTTGCCAGCGTGGCACGCGACTGCGCATGCGCGAATGACCCAAGCGTTGTGTTTATGTGGATCAGCCGAAGATCAAATGTTTATGGCGCATGCGTGTGTAACGTGGTTGCCATACTCCTGTAGTCTGATAGCCTTGTGTAGGTCTACCATCTTGTCCCTGACATCCTTGGACAGCTCTTTGGTCTTTGCCATGGTGGAGAGTTTGGAATCTGATGGTTTGATGGCTCCTGTGGACAGGTGTCTTTTATACAGGTAACACAATGAGATTAGCAGCACTCCCTTTAAGAGACTGCTTCTAATCTCAGCTTGTTACCTGTATGAGACACCTGGGAGCCAGAAATCCTGCTGAATGATAGGGGATCAAATCCTTCTTTCCCACATGAACATGCAGATCAGTCCTCATTTGTTAGACGCATTTCTGCTGGATTTGTTGTTGTATTCTGTCTCTCAGTGTTACACCGAACATTCCATTGTTAGACCGATCATTTCTGTGTGAGGGGCGAACATTCCATTGTTAGACCGATCGTTTCTGTGTGAGGGGCGAACATTCCATTGTTAGACCGATCATTTCTGTGTGAGAGGCGAACATTCCATTGTTAGACCGATCGTTTCTGTGTGAGGGGGGAACATTCCATTGTTAGACCGATCATTTCTGTGTGAGGGGCGAACATTCCATTGTTAGACCGATCGTTTCTGTGTGAGGGGGGAACATTCCATTGTTAGACCGATCATTTTTGTGTGAGGGGCGAACATTCCATTGTTAGACCGATCATTTCTGTGTGAGGGGCGAACATTCCATTGTTAGACCGATCATTTCTGTGTGAGGGGCGAACATTCCATTGTTAGACCGATCATTTCTGTGTGAGGGGCGAACATTCCATTGTTAGACCGATCATTTCTGTGTGAGGGGCGAACATTCCATTGTTAGACCGATCATTTCTGTGTGAGGGGCGAACATTCACCATCAGCAGGGGAGCAAATACGCATTTCCTTCACTGTACATACACATTGTATACAGTCTGGGGGAGGCTGCACTGATGGGCACCAATGAGGAGGCACTGATAGTGCAACCTCATCAATGCAGCCCATCAGTACCTATCAGTGCAGCTTCACCAGCGCACATCATTGAAGAAGAAAAATTACTTATTTGCAAAATATAACAGAAACTTAGAAAAAAAAGTTTCCTTTAAATTTGTGGTCTTTATAATTTTTTTTAGCAAAAAATTAAAAAAAAAAAACATATGGTGATTAAATACCACCAAAACAGAAGTCTCAAAAAAATTATAAAAATGTCCTACGGACAGTGTTGCACGACGGCGCCATTGTCATTCAAAGTGTGAGAAGTGCTGAAAGCTGAACAATGGCCCGGGCAGGAAGGGGGAGGAGGGGGACTGCCCGGTATTGAAGGAGGGGGAGTGCCTGGTATGGAAGGGGGGAGTGCAAAATATGGAAGGTGGGAGGAGTGCCTGGTATGGAAGGGGGGGAGTGCCCGGTATGGAAGGGGGGGAGTGCCTGGTATAGAAGGAGGGGGAGTGCCTGGTATAGAAGGAGGGGGAGTGCCGGGTATTGAAGGAGGGGGAGTGCCCGGTATGGAAGGGGGGGAGTGCCCGGTATGGAAGGGGGGGAGTGCCCGGCATGGAAGGGGGGGAGTGCCCGGTATGGAAGGGGGGGAGTGCCCGGTATGGAAGGGGGGGAGTGCCTGCTATGGAGGGGGGGAGTGCCCGGTATGGAAGGGGGAGGGAGTGCCTGGTATGGAAGGGGGGGAGTGCCCAGTATGGAAGGGGGAGGGAGTTCCCGGTATGAAAGGGGGGGAGTGCCCAGTATGGGAGGGGGAGGGAGTGCCTAGTATGGAAGGGGGGGAGTGCCCGGTATGGAAGAGGGGGGAGTTCCCAGTATGGAAGGGGGAGGTAGTGCCCGGTATGGAAGGGGGGGAGTGCCCGGTATGGAAGGGGGGGAGTGCCTGGTATGGAGGGGGCGAGTGCCCAGTATGGAAGGGGGAGGGAGTGCCGAGTATGGAAGGGGGGGAGTGCCCGGTATGGAAGGGGGAGGGAGTGCCCAGTATGGAAGGGGGGGAGAGTGCCCAGTATGGAAGGGGGGAGTTCCCGGTATGAAAGGGGGAGGGAGTGCCCAGTATGGGAGGGGGAGGGAGTGCCCAGTATGGAAGGGGGAGGGAGTTCCCAGTATGGAAGGGGGAGGGAGTTCCCGGTATGGAAAGGGGAGGGAGTGCCCGGTATGGAAGGGGGAGGGAGTGCCCGGTAAGGAAGGGGGGAGGGAGTGCCCGGTATGGAAGGGGGGAGTGCCCGGTATGGAAGGGGGGGAGTTCCCGGTATGGAAGGGGGGAGGGAGTGCTCGGTATGGAAAGGGGAGGGATTGCTCGGTATGGAAGGGGGGGGAGTGCCCGGTATGGAAGGGGGGGAGTTCCTGGTATGGAAAGGGGAGGGATTGCTCGGTATGGAAGGGGGAGGGAGTGCCCAGTATGGAAGTAGGGGAGTGCCAGGTATGGAAGGGGGAGGGAGTGCCCGGTATGGAAGGGGGAGGGAGTGCCCGGTATGGAAGGGGGAGGGAGTGCCCGGTATGGAAGTGGTTAAAAAGAAAAGGGAATCATTCCCCCAAAAAATCCCTTATTGTAACTCCATCAATCCATTGTAAGCCAATCAAGAAGCCCGCCTCTCACTGACCAACAAAATTAAAAATCAGATTGGCGCGGCTCACGTGACCCATTCCCAGCGCTACTGCTCACAAAATGACAGTTCCCAGAGGCATGTAAAGGAAGGGGCGGGGACAGTGATGACATCATCGATCTAATACGGCCATTTTTTATTATTTTACCATTTACAATGTTGCAATGTATAATTCCTAACTGGGGATTGCAACATTGTGTTTTCCTTCTCCTCGTACTGGATGACAAACTGTCCGCCTGGCAGGGAACTGGTTACAACCCATCCATACCTCCACATCCTTGGTAACCGACACAGGGGGGTGATTATGGGATGTCTAATCATAACCAAGCTATGGCCGTCTTGAGATTTGCAATAAACGCGCACGTGCGGCGAGCTCTGAACTGCTGACTTTTCCAGAAGTGAGCCATAAACGGGGGTGTGGGGCTTTACTGTAAGCCGGGCTGTCACTCAGGAATATCCAACACATCGAATATCTGATCAGTCTACACAGCGATCGGCACAAATGGAAAGCAACATATTCCACCTCGTGCCTCCGAGTCAGCTTTTCAGCATCGGATTATGTTTATTTTTGCTTTTAAAATGCAGCCCGAGGTCAGAAATCAGAGATTTGCCGTTCTGGCGAGGCCCCCGGTTCCGATCGCCGCGGTTTGCAGACCTGAAATATTAATGCCGGGATAGTTCCAAAAGACCTCTTTACAAAGTAAATTAACATTCGATATCGACTTCTAACACAAATGTGTTTTCTGGCTCAAGTCTTCTTCTCGATGTCAGAATGTTTTTGTTGAGGAATTGATGTATTAACAATGGGTTTGGAATTCGCACTTAACCCCGGATTACGTGTCGGAACCTCCCACATGGAAGAAAAATATCCTGGAAATATATTTTTTAAATATTCTTCCCAGATATATTGACATATATTTGAAATACTACAATTTTGGCCGCATTCAATATATTTCAAGAGTTTGCTCAGCGCTGTACATTATAGTGAGGGACAGAACATGAGACAATACAGTAACAATACAATACACGAGGG